>NC_089597.1:115309500-115609500 GCF_019320115.1 Miscanthus floridulus | reverse complement strand
AGTCAAGAAGGAGGTCCGAGGCTAATTCGGTTCGAGTCCCCGAGGTGGAGGCCCAAAGCAATTCAAGTTCGAGTCTGTCTCGGGTTCTAGGACCAGTCTGTCTTAAACTGGTCACCCAGGATGCATCCAGACTCCGTTTTCGATGATCCACATATGGATGGAAAGCTAATTGGATAAGAAAGCCAATCCAATTGGTTTCACATCAAAAGACCTTCGGAATCAACAGGAATCGTCGAAACAAGTCAGCATCCAGAATCTGCTAGGGTGCTACGACACCGTCTTTTGGTCCGTTGGACCATGTATCATGTTTGGGCCCATTAGGGGGCACGTCCAGGGGGGTGACGCCCAAGACTCTATAAATAGTAGCCATCGCTCTCCTTAGGGTTTGGGTTTTATTTAGTTCTTGATTTACTCATGAAACAGACATCGTTTTACTGCAACTATGCCGCCAAGGCTGCTTGCTGTGAACCAGGGCCCCATTTCTTGATCTTGTTCGCCTGTGGTGATTAGTCCTTTCGAATAAAGACTTAAACTCTTTCTTGTTATCATAAGCCTCATATTTATTTATAATTTTAGATTGCATTCATCCCGTTCTTGCTTGTGTTCTCGACTCACTTGCAGGAAAGCCTTCTCGGCGAGGTCAATCACATTCGCGTGGTTGATAACCAACGGAGTAGTGGTGTAACGGTTGTAGGGGTCTGAATCAATCTTGGTTCGAAGCCTAGATCGTGAACATCGAGTCTCCACCAATCGACGCTATCATACCTTTCGGAAGATCGGGCCTAGTCTACATCACATTCTATGTAAGCACCTATACTACTCTCAAGCAGGTGGTAAGCAATCAGATTTCTTTTTTCCATTCCAACTTTCATCTTTTAGTTCTTACTATGGTGCTAGACACGAAACAAGCCATACTGGATTGCTCGGCGATTCGCGAATCAATGGCCCCAGCTGGGTACCCTTAAAACACACACCCCACTTGTACCCAAGGCACAAGCAAGACCAACCCATCACTCTCATGTCCCGGGTGTCCAGGTCCCTGTCCAAACTAGGACTCCAAGCCCTCGCTCCTGAGTCCCGGACTTAGTGCGGTGCAAGGACCTCCTCCACCAAAAGAAACCCTGATAGTCGGTCTGGAAAGAGCCGAATCCACGATAAGAGAGCAACAAGTCTTCCAAGCGCCCAAACACAAGTATGTGCTCGGGATAATAAGTCCGTGACCTACCTAGAGTCTTATGCAACGATCGGTCCTTAACCGACCAGACAGGGAAAGAAGTGTAACCAAGCCATGCCCCGCGTCCACGGCGACACAACCTCTTACACCCACCAATACCCAAACCCTATCCCTGCCCGGTCATCATTTTGCTTTCCACCATTTTATATATTTTCCAAGTGATAATAATTCAATAATATATTTCCTATCTCTTGCGAGTGACAGGCAATCACTCGACTTCTACCGAAATCCTGTAGCATAGCATTCTACATGATCCTGTCATACTAGTAAGACTCATAGGATAAATATATATATATATGCAAGTGGGTTTCATTCAACTCCTTAAAACTTAATGCACAAATATAATTTAAACTGCAGAAAGTAGGGGTTATGCACCGGGGCTTGCCTGGGTAAGATATATATTAAAAAGTTAGTATCTACATCTTCAGATCGTCCACCATCAACTGAATAGAAAATCCATTGCATCATCTCCTAGAGAGAATACCATTACATCATCTTTGGATTCCCAATCATCCTTCAATTGATTCGTTAATCCATCATCGTACCTATATGATATGCATTGATGTAAATGCATAGATGTAAATAATCAACGATAGCCGAAATGCTTAGAAATCTGATAACGCCTCACAAGCTAACACGATAGCTCTAACGCTGGTCTACGTATCCATGTTGTCAAATAAGGCGTTACTTCCCAACCACCGTTTTAGTTATACAAACCCAAGTTGTTTCTTTATTTTACTATATCGATTTAATCTTTATTCGCAATTGGACGTCATTATCTACCTAGCAAACTAATTATTCTAGAGCTACAAAAATTACCACAAGTACCTAATATTGCTAGGAGCCTACTGTACAAATTTCAGCTTCAACAATATTACCAATTTATCCTGAAAATTCCTACAAGTTATCTTTTTACCATATTAAGTACTCTAATTTAATTATATAGCTTCCAAGAATATTATCAAACTATATGAACAAAATATACTAACACGTAGATCATGATTTTAGAGACTCAACAAAACTGGTTTTACCATTTTTGGATTCTTATGTCATTTTATATTGATTTTACAATTTAAACTAGAAACCGATTTTAGCAAAGCATTTCACAATTGGAAAGGGCCAGCGGCCACTAATTGGCCCAGCGGCCCAACGTTCACGCCCCTGTGTTAACCTCTATTCGATGCGAGATCCCTAGGCACTATTTAAACGAGTCACGTATTTTACACCGAGAACCCTTGACATAATTTATACTTCATTTCTTACCCTTCTTCATTCGATACAGAGCAGAGGATGGGAATAGAACCGGCTGCCGATTGGAAGCGGACGCGCTGTGGAGTCACAGGTCCGACGCGGAATCATGCAGACTCGCATACGACCGCGAGGAGCCGGGCAACGGCATGGATGGAGGTGGCGCGGCGTTACGGGTATGGGCGTGAGACACAGCGGGGGCCCTACGGCTCCAGTGGCAGGAGCTCGAGGCGGCAACGGTAGCGGCCTCGCTGCACCGGAGGTGGCGCACGGTGTCCCGCTTTGCGCGACGCGACACCGACGGAAGAGGCGCGGGGAGACGGAGGGGCGCCTGTGCTCACACGGGGCGGAGTTTCATGTGGACTCGGTGAGCGGGAGGAGCCACGGCGGCGCTACGAGACGAGGGAGGACATGTTGGGGTGCTCGATGCAGGGGAGGGTGAGGTCGTCATGCTCCAGCGAGCTAGCGGTGCTGAGGAAGGGCAAAGCCTATGGCGGACACATGGGACAGTGATGGGGTGCTTCGGTGGCCGCGGAAGATGGAACAGTGCGGATGCCAGGGTGGAGGAGGAGGGCAGCACTACGGTTGCTGCGGAGGAATAGGAGCAGCTGCGGAGGGGAAACAGCGCGGGATTCGCGTGCGCCTGCGAGGAAGAAGAGGAGGGCACCGGCACACGGCAGCACGGACAGCGAGGTGGAGACGGCACGGGCACCATGGAGCAATGGCGTGCGGAGGAGGCGCCTAGAAGGGACCTCACAGAGGAGCTGTAGGTCCACCGCGGCGGGACTCGTGCCTTCGCGCATGGTGGCCGAGCAGCGGGACTGAGAAACTTTCGGCGGCATGAGGTGCTTCGGTGGCCGCGGCTCGGTAGAGACCGTGGTGAGGAGAAAAGAAGGGCGTGGGAAGCAAGATGAAGATGCGCGCGGGCAAGCAGAGTCAGGGGAGCAGCGTGCGGCAAGGACACAGTAGGCAGCAGCGCGGGGCTAGGCGCAGCGAACGGATGGCGCGACGCACTTGAACTCGAAGCAGCCAAACCCGAGCGGGGGCAAGCAAGGCAGGGACGCGTTGCATCATCACTGCGACTAGGGCTGGAGAGCAGTGTTTGGTTGCGGCTTGGCTTTCTCAAAAAACAGGGGTAGGAGACAGCAGCAGCAGCTAGGATGGCCGGCCTGCATGGCTGGTAGAGCGAACAGTGGCGCAGCGACAACAAGGACAGACAGAGACACATGGGCGGGGGCTGACATTATGACCGTGAATAGTGAAGAGTAGAGGAGAGCAGGCAACCGCATGTTCGATCATAAAGAAGCTCGTTCTGGCACTTTGCTTTAGGTAGCTTATATATACCTATATATATAGAGAGAGAGGGGGGTATATATATATATAGAGAGAGAGAGGGTATATATATATAACGGTTTAATAATTTAAACAATCTGTAACGTCTAGGCACAGGAAAATTTTCAGCAAAGCTCGAATTTAAATTTGATTCAAACGCTATATATGTATATCGTTCTATTTATTAATGGATTTTATTTTATTTATAAAAGTTGCTTTTTATGCTTAATCTAACAGGACAAACCGTCCGCTAGCATCGTCGTTTGGCATTCCTAAATATCTTTACACACTGAGTAATTTAACTTGGGCATTTATTTGAGTCCGCGAAGCTAAGTCACACAGGATTCGCTTATCGCCTCAAGTGCATTTTTAAATTAAAAACATGAGGAACTCATTTCGAAAAAAAAATTTAGACCTAAATCACGGTGCTAAATGAGATCGTAACACCAGGGGTGTTACAACCAACCCCTCCTTAAAAAGAATCTTGTCTCGAGATTCGAAGCAAGAACCAGAAGAGGGGAAAACGCGATCACATTCCGTAGACCAGGGATTATACGAAAGTTTACACGACTTCGAATACTAAGCCACATGGGGATCTAGGGATACATGGTTAAGAGCAACTTGGTACAACCGAGACCTACTCTAGAAGTTGAGATAGATGAGGACAATGGAGAAACAACAAGAAGATGATTGTCCAAAGGCGTAGCACCAACAGATCCAGAAACAGTCGACTAAGAAGTAAAACATCGTGAACCCTAAGATTGACTACCCAAAAGGGAACTTGAACTTCTTCGATGAACCGGATCCCTTTTTTCTCCTTAGATTACACCATCACCCTAGACTGACGAACCTAGCTTCACAATGTTGACTGGATCTCGTAGCTCTACTCCGGATGCGAGGAGAATGGGGACGAAGAAGAAAAGCAAGGACCAAGGGTATTTTATAGAGGCGAACAAAGGTGGGGCGCAACACACTGAAAGCGGATGCGGCGGGGATGGGATACACAGACGATGCATGCTGTGGAGATAAGGTCGGGGAATTGGTGCACTTCCTATGTGAGCGGCGGAGGGGGGAAATAAAGGAGAGTAGAGGGGGTCCGCTCGACGAGGCAGGCGTGCGGGCGGCCATGTTCACAAAAGAAGAAAGGAGGGAGGGGAAGGGGGGTTCGGTACAAGGGATGAAGCATGAGAGTCGAGAGCCGACCGGATGCTGGGAAAAGGAGAAACGTACAGTGCACAAAGACGGCGAGCACGGCATGATGCCATGGTCATGTGAGAACGGGGTGCTAAGGACCTAATACAGACAGCGTTCGCAAGGCACCTAGTGAAACAACCTAGCATGCATAGCACGGTCAACTAAACATAGGGCTTGGGACATGACATCCACTCAGGCTTTTACGACTACCCACGGCTAACCTTCCTTACTACTCTTCTTTTTCTTTCCTTTACTCAACCACATCCGTCTTTCATGTAGACTGAGACCATGTCATACTTTCTTCCTCCAAAACCATCTCCTCTTGGTTACTAGAGAGAACACTTCTGCATCAACCCGTTGTGGATTTCCCATTTAAACACCTAAACCTTTCCAAGGAAAGTATTTGTAGCAAAAGTGGTATGGCGGTGTAACTTGGTAAAGGTACTTGGTCAACAACCTTGATACCAGCGCGTGCCGAGCAGCGTCACATGTGGCAGCTGTTCCATAGAGAGCCCTTGGTTTTGTCGTGGCACCATAAGCTATTAACCAGGCAACTACTACCAACTTACACGCCATGAAGGCGGTGGGTCATAGACCACAGAGTAAGAGGGGTAATGCAAAGGAAGATTCAAACAATAAGGGTTCCCTTCACAACAAGGGACAAGGAATTCAAATCCAATGGTGGATTTGTTTTAAAGAGATTCAAGTATTCTGCTGGGACATCCACAATTAGTCGATACAGTGTTCTATGTTCATGGCTGATCTGCTAGCATCTGAATGTCAACTTCTCTTACAACCCGCTTAATATCGCCCATGAAACTCTTAAGCACATCTAACGAACTTAAGGTAGATGAACGCAATAAACACAGCGAACTAAATAAAATGCATGTTCCAATGGTCTTATACGGGTACATCATATAGGCATTCAGGCTCCCATTCACGACATAGCATTCACCTACGGTCAGGCGATCTCAACAACTACAGACGACAACAACGGCAAGAGTACCATATGGAGGACAGCGATGAAATGCACTACTACTATGGGTACAACATTACAAGGCAACTAATCTACATCTTCTCATGGCAATGGCTAAGTGAGAGGAATCAAGGGTTCTACTTCTAACACTTTCGAAGGTGGAGGTGCTGGCGGTTCTGTATCACCAGTTCTTCTTCTTTCAGGCAGGTGGATAGGGATCCCCTCCAAGATCAGGGCATCCTGCCTATCAATAGCCAGTGTCCTCCGCCTAGCCCTAGTGAATAGATAGGCCTCACCCAGCTGATGGACATGCTGGTCTTCAGCCTCCTTCAAAGCTTCCTCTATGGCAACCTCCCAACTCTCAGCAGATGCAGCACTGGCATGCACTTCGGCGAGCTACACCTCGAGCATCCGGGTGAAGATCTCGGCTTCCTTAGCTCGACGAAGGCACGCCCTCAACTCCAAGGCTTGTTGGTCATACTGCTCATCCAAAGCAAGCAGGTACGTGGTCAAGTGCACCATGGTTGGACTGTCCTCTTGCACATCTCGCCCTTGCAAAGCCTCTATGTGAGCCCTCCATGCCCACCGGTTTCTATCCAAAGGTGGAAAGAACTACATGGGGGTACGGGCAATGGGCTCCTCATAGATCTAGCAGAGGTACCACAAGGCTTTGCGGGCCACAACCTGGTAGGTGTCGACGAAGCGAAACCCGGTTGCGGTCACACTCTAGGCTTCAATGAGGTTGGGGAACTCTTCACTCTTCCCAATGTAGATGGTAACCTCACACCTCTTGGTGCCATGCTCCTCATACTCACAGCCCTCATACTCAGGATGATCTCTGACTCCGAGCTTTTGTAGGGTGGCATGCAGGATTTTGGGAAAACCCTCAATGTTCAGGCAGTAGGTACTAACCTAGGCTCCTGCCATTTCTGGCGGTGGTTGCAAGGAAGGCTGAGCGAAAAGAAAGGTTGGCTCAAAGGAAAAGCTAAGCGAGCTAAAGTGCACCGAGTGGTGGTACCAATGGCTAAGCCAGACTCTACTTATAAAGGCGGAGCGTTCGGTGGTCCTGGCGCGGTTCACTAGGGTTCCCGCGTGAGATCACTATGACGAACCGACTAAATTCCGCGCGTTCGAGGCGAGCGACGTTCGAGGCCATTACTAACTAGTACGACTATAGGGCAAGGGTCCAACAAGAGCATAGAAAAGGGGTACAGGAAGACGTGGGTCAAGATCGACGTGAACCACGGGCGAATGCGGAGCACGAAGCCACAGCGCAGACCTAATTCTAGGACAAAAACGAGCCAGTCGTGCGCAATACGACATGCGTGACACCTATGGGTAGCATATCAGTTAGTAATACGAGCGCTACAATGCACAAACAGGATATGCATGAATGCACGTCCTATACGTCCTTTCACTATTGCCAACATATAGGTCAACCGTTCTCATATTTTTGGCACATCGTTCTCTCCCTGTAACTAGTCGATACTATCAAACTATGCTCGAGTTAGGGTACCTGCAGAAAAATTGATTAAGCCTATCTAAGTCAGCAGAGTGCCATCTATCTTGGATACATAACCATAGTAATAGGGCTACTTATATACTTCGTATGCAAACATCCTAACTTTTTGCAAACATGGGTTGTCAAATTTTTGTTTAGAAAAGGGTTTGGAAGCTCTATTTCCTCATTTGCGCTCTGATACCACCTATGGCAGAACCGCCTAATCTAATACCTCACATGAGTGCTTGTCTTCCATTAGACACTAAGCACTCGAGGGAGAACACTAAATTACTCGGTTCCATCAGGCACACCCCAGGGAAGAACCCGAATGTCCACATTTTTGCCATCAGGATCACAAATGAGAGAATCAAGCTTACATCATTCTTAATAGTTTCTTACATCACTTGTAGTACAACATCAGAGTATACTATTTATTAGTATAACAGCAGAATGTAATCATATTACCAAAGTTATGAATAATTTATTGTAACAGCGGAATATAAACATGTGATCAGAATTATAGGGGAAATAAATAGATATTCATGGCATGATGAAGCATTAGTACATAAGTTATAACAACAGATTATAAATCTTTCATTTATAAAAACATTTAGTGAGAGTTATAAATAACAACTATGATCACAGCGTAAATGAATCCTCGCTGAGCCCACCAGGAGGTATCCACACACAATGGTCAGCTCTAGCATCCACCTATCACCTGCAACACGGGGAATAAAACCCTGAGTACTCAATTGTACTCAGCAAGACTTATCCGACAGGAGAAAAGAAAAGACTCCAAGGATATGCAAGGCTATCTGGCTTGTGGGTTTATTGCATCTACAGGAAGCATTACTAAATGTGCGTCCTTATATTCGATTTTTATTAGCAGTGCATTGGTTCATTAACTAACCATTCTATGTAAGCACCTGTACTACTCTCAAGCAGGTGGTAAGCAATCAGATTTCCTTTTTCCATTCTAACTTTCATCTTTTAGTTCTTACTACGGTGCTAGACACGAAACAAGCCGTACCAGATTGCTCGGCGATTCACTAATCAATGCCCCCAGCTGGGTACCCCAAAAACACACGCCCTGCTTGTACCCACGGCACAAGCAGGACCAACCCATCACTCTCCTGTCCTGGGTGTCTAGGTCCCTGTCCAAACTGGGACTCCAAGCCCTTGTCCCTGAGTTCCGGACTCAGTGCGGTGCAAGGACCTCCTCCACTAAAAGAAACCCTGACAGTCGGTCTGGAAAGAGCCGAATCCACGACAAGAGAGCAACAAGTCTTCCAAGTGCCCATACACAAGTATGTGCTCGGGATAATAAGTCTGTGACCTGCCTAGAGCCTTATGCAACGATCGGTCCTTAACCGACCAGATAGAGAAAGAAGTGTAACCAAGCCATGCCTCGTGTCCACGGTGACACAACCTCTTACACCCACCAATACCCAAACCCTATCCCTGCCCGGTCACCATTTTCCTTTCCACCATTTTATATATTTTCTAAGTGATAATAATTCAATAATATATTTCCTATCTCTCACGAGTGATAGGCAATCACTCGACTTCTACAGGAATCCTGTAGCATAGCATTCTACATGATCCTGTCATACTAGTAAGACTCATAGGATAAAGATATATATGCAAGTGAGTTTCGTTCAACTCCTTAAAACTTAATGCACAAATATAATTTAAACTGCAGAAAGTAGGGGTTATGCACCGGGGCTTGCCTGGGTAAGATATATATTAAAAAGTTAGTATCTGCATCTTCAGATCATCCACCATCAACTGAATAGAAAACCCATTGCATCATCTCCTGGAGAGAATACTACTACACCATCTTTGGATTCCTAATCATCCTTCAATTGATCCATTGATCCATCATCGTACCTATATGATATGCATTGATGCAAATGCGTAGATGTAAATAATCAACGACAGCTGAAATGCTTAGAAATCCGATAACGCCTCACAAGCTAACACGATAGCTCTAACGTGGGTCTATGTATCCATGTTGTCGAATAAGGCGTTACTTCCCAACCACCGTTTTAGTTATACAAACCCAAGTTGTTTCTTTATTTCACTCTATCGATTTAATCTTTATTCACAATAGGACGTCATTATCTACCTAGCAAACTGATTATTCTAGAGCTACAAAAATTACCACGAGTACCTAATATTGCTAGAAGCCTACTGTATAAATTTCAGCTTCAACAATATTACCAATTTATCCTGGAAATTCCTACAAGTTATCTTTTTACCATATTAAGTACTCTAATTTAATTATATAGCTTCCAAGAATATTATCAAACTATGTGAACAAAATATTCTAACAGGTAGATCATGATTTTAAAGACTCAACAAAACTGGTTTTACCATTTTTGGATCCTTATGCCATTTTATATTGATTTTACAATTTAAACTAGAAACCGATTTTAGCAAAGCATTTCACAATTGGAAAGGGCCGGCAGCCACTAACTGGCCCAACGGCCCAATGTTCACGCACGGTCTGGAGGAGACCGGCGGCCCATGCGGGTGCACGGTCCAGCGTGACGGGGCGGTGGCCCAGCAGCCGAGAGCATGCTGGCCCAGGTGAAGCAAGCAGCCCAGGCGCCGCGGCCAACGGCCAGCCCAGCATGGGTGCGGGCGACCTAGACAGCAATGGTGGCCCAGCCAGGCAGGGCAACAGCACGGGTAGCCTAGGTGGGCGAACACGGCCCAACGCGGCGTGGTAGCGGCCCATTTTGTGAAAACGCCCCTGTGTTAACCTCTATTCGACGCGAGATCCCTAGGCACTATTTAAACGAGTCACGTATTTTCCACCGAGAACCCTGGACACAATTTATACTTTGTTTCTTACCCTTCTTCCTTTGATACAGAGCAGAGGATGGGAACGAAACCGGCTGCCGATTGGAAGCGGACGCGCTGTGGAGTCGTAGGTCCGGTGCGGAATCGTGTAGACTCACGTACGACCACGAGGAGCCGAGCAACGGCGCGGCAGGCGCGGATGGATGCGGCGCGGCACTGCAGGTACGGGCACAAGACACGGCAGGGGCGCTATGGCTCTGGTGGCGGGAGCTCGAGGCAGTAACGATAGCGGCCTCGCTGCACCGGAGGTGGCGCACGGCGGCCCGCTCTGCGCGACGCGACACCAACGGAGGAGGCGCGAGGAGACGGAGGGGCGCACGAGCTCGCGCAGGGCGTCGTTGCGCATGGACTCGGCGAGCGGGAGGAGTCGCGGCGGCGCCGTGAGATAAGGGAGGACACATTGGGGTGCTCGATGCAGGGGAGGGTGAGGTCGTCGTGCTCCAGCGAGCCAGCGGTGCCGAGGAAGGGCGGAGCCTACGGCAGACACATGGGATAGCGACGGGGTGCTTCGGTGGCCATAGAAGATGGAACGGCGCGTACGCCGGGGTGGAGGAGGAGGGCAGCGCTGCGGTTGCTGCGGAGGAACGGGAGCAGCCGCGGAGGGGAAACGGCGCGGGATTCGCGTGCGCCCGCGAGGAAGAAGAGGAGGGCACCGACGCACGGCAGCATAGGCAGCGAGGTGGAGACGGCACGGGCACCATGGAGCAGCGGTGTGTGGAGGAGGTGCCTGGAAGGGACCTCACTAAGGAGCTGCAGGTCCAGCGCGGCGGGACTCGCACCTTCGCGCACGGTGGCCGAGCAGCAGGAGTGAGAAACTTCCGGCGGCGCGAGGTGCTTCGGTGGCCGCGGCTCGATAGAGACCGTGGCGAGGAGAAAAGAAGGGCGTGGGAAGCAAGATGAAGATGCGTGCGGGCAAGCAGAGTCAGGGGAGCAGCGCGCGGTAAGGACGCGGCAGGCAACAACGCGAGGCCAGGCGCAGCAAACGGATGGCGCGACGCACTTGAACTCGAAGCGGCCAAACCCGAGCGGGGGCAAGTGAGGCAGGGACGCGTCGCATCGTCACTGCGACTGGGGCCGGAGAGCAGTGTCCGGTTGCGGCTTGGCTTTCTCAAAAAAACAAGGGTAGGAGACAGCAACAGCAACTAGGATGGCCGGCCTGCATGGCTGGTAGAGCGAACAGTGGCGCAGCGACAACAAGGACAGACAGAGACACGGCAGGCAGAGACACATGGGCAGGGCTGACATTATGACCATGAACAGTGACGAGCAGAGGAGAGTAGGCGACCGCATGTTCGATCATAAAGGAGCTCGTTCTGGCACTTTGCTTTACGTAGCTTATATATACCTCTCCCTCTCTCTCTCTCTCTCTCTCTCTCTCTCTCTCTCTCTCTCTCTCTCTCTCTCTCTCTCTCTATATATATATATATATATATATATATATATATATATATATATATATAATGATTTAATAATTTAAACAAACTGTAACGTTTAGGCACTGAAAAAATTTCAGCAAAACTCGAATTTAAATTTGATTCAAACGCTATATATGTATATCGTTCTATTTATTAATAGATTTTATTTTATTTATACAAGTTGCTTTTCATGCTTAATCTAACAGGACAAACCATCAACTAGCATCATCGTTCGGCATTCTTAAATATCATTACACACTGAGTAATTTAACTTGAGCGTTTATTTAAGTCCGCGAAGCTAAGTCACACAGGATTCGCTTATTGCCTCAAGTATGTTTTTAAATTAAAAACATAAGGAACTCGTTTTGAAAAATTTTCTTAGGCCTAAATCGCGGTGCTAAACGAGATCGTAACACCAGGGGTGTTACATGTAGGTGCCCTAAAAGTTTCCCACAAAAATCTCCTCTAGGTCCACCCAACTTTGAATCCGGTTGGAAGTACAATAAGTATATTTTCTCATTTGAAATACATTGATAACTTCACATGACATACTCAAGGGTTAGAAGTACAATAAGTATATTTTCTTCTAATCGCCTTCTGTAACCTAGATATAGAGGCCTAAATAAGTATGTCTTGGTGGCAGTGATCGTCGTAGCAAATGTTCAGCAAGGTATGAGCGAAGCACCTTTCTACCAAAATCTTCTCTGCAGGTAACAAGCATGATATGGTCCATACAATTGCGGATGGATGCAGCTATGTTGCATTGAAGAATGAAATTAGCTTGTTCTAAACATCATACATTAAAAATAGAGGAAGTATTAATCAAATAGACTATATGAGAATTATCTATTGGGAACTTACAATTCTACTTTCTTGAAGGATCTCACGAGAAACATTGAGAGGAAGACCATTTGAGTCAACTACACCTTTCACAAAGCTCAAGTATCTTGGAAACTGCAGAGAAAGATACATTTAGTAACTTAATCATGCGAACTGTAAGACACCACAATCATGCCAACTTTTAGTAGACACCACAATGTGTATGATGACAAAGAATGTTCAGTTACTAACAAGATGTAGAAACATTTTCAGCTTGCAAAACAACTGTAAGAATCTCCTGGAATAATAGATCAATTTTGAAAAGTAATGCAGGTTCATTGGTTGTTCCACATCATAGAAGAGGCATTCCATACCCTCTCTGCAACAAGGAAAGCTGAGTAGAATCTGACACCAAATTGACGAATAAGTCCATTTGGTCTATTGACACCAAACAGCCGATTATCAAACACACTAATACAACTTCTTGAAGAAAAAGTAAGATGTATCAACAAGGCAATAGATGCAGCTTGCCACTCATGTAACAGAAGGGTACTTATTTATAACCTATGCAATAAATGAAAGGATTGCCTATTTGTCTTTATTATATATCACAACATCAAAGAGAATTTAACAGTTGTTTACATCCGTATTACTTGTCATAGAGCTAATCATAGTTGCAAATGATTAAAGATTTACAATTTTGTTGTCCCAGTTACTGCTATGATTGCAACAGGAAAGATGCAGCACGACAAGAGTTTGATTAGTGGCAGTGAAAAAGGATTAAATTTTTGGAATTTACATCTCCTTAATGCATGATTGAATCCTGTTGGGAGGTTCCAAACACCAAAAGCAAAGTTATACCTCTCTTGTACTAAAAGAACCGTCATGTTCCCAAGAAAATGCCATCAAAATCAGCACATGTCAATGAAAAAAATCTTCTTATTAGCGCAAATCAATCAAAATGCACAAACAAATGAGTGGCATACCTCCATACGATCGTTGATCACAAAGCCTCGAACTCCAGCCAGGTGAGCACTTGGAAGGAGCATAATAAAATCATACACGACTCCTCTGCTTGGTGATACCAAAATCCTTCCTGCAATCATACAACAGCTACAGAGCAGCCTAGGTGGGATGAAGTCAGGCGCACACGACACCGCCGGAGAGCGCCATGAGCAGGATGGCTGCGCGCTCCTCCTCGCCGAGGCACCGCTTCCGGTGCATCCGCTGACGCTGCTTGAGCACCACCCCTTTGCCGAACCCCACCGCACGGAGGCCCACGGTCACCTCGTCCGCCTCAATGCCACGACCTTGCTAGAGTCCAGGCCTCGTAGCCTTCTTCCGATGCTCCTCCTGGTCGTGGTAGTGCTTGACTGCTCGTTGCCATCGGCCTTGCTGGAGTCCAGGCACATCGCCTCCCATCTCTTCTTCAGGTACCGGATCCCGCACACGTTGCGTAAAAACAGAAGTCCCTAACAAAAAAAATTAACTATTTGACTTACAACATTACGGCAGACTTTATCCACTTGGGCCATGTTTAGTTCCACCAAAATCTAAACTTTGACACTATGCAAAAAGAAGATTCCCCGTCACATCAAACTTGCGGTACATGTATGAAGTACTAAATGTTGACGAAATCAAAAACTAATTGCACAGTTTGATTGTACTTTGCGAGACGAACGTTTTGAGCCTAATTAATCAACGATTGGACAATTATTACCAAATACAAACAAAATGCTACAGCGCGCTACAGTGACCTCTCCTTCCGGCGGCGCCAACTTTGGCCACCAACTAAACGCGGCCTTGTAACCATTTTCATTGCTACATCTCTGACATATGTATCAAATGCAAAAAGGCCTCGTTTTTTTATAAAAAAAAGACACTATGCCTAGTAGTCATCATGAAATTAGTCAATAATTGGACATGTGTTTCTAAACCCTGCACATAGTTTGGCATCTCAATATTCAATTGCTTATAACATCCGTAGGCGCATAAAACACAAAAACAAGGCAGAACAAATTACCTTGATGGCTATTATGGCATGATCAAGAAGTGGCAGAAGGTTGGGGTGATTGAACAACGAAGACACACAGATCTCCCCCCTCACCAGATCCAACTGCTCCTTGCTGTGTATCAACACCATTTTCTACGTTCCATCTTCTGAAGATAATACGAACAGAAACATATTCAGTTTGGTATTAAGAGACGTGGAATTGAGGAACTTCCACTCATTTAAGTGACAACATCTTCAAATAGCAGTGGAAAGACCTTCCAGATACATTAGACATATCAAGGAATGGGGAATTTGCGAACCATAAAACCACCCGCAAATCTTATTTTCCTCCATTTCGGGCAAAAATTTATTTACCAAGATGAAATCAAGAGCTCCCGAGGGGGGCGGGTAACCTGAGACGTGGGCGGTGTCACACCTGGCGAGCGTGGCATCTGAGTCAGGTTGGTACTCCTTGATGAGTAGATGAAGCCGAAGCCGCCCTCGCCGATCTGGCGGAGGACGTGGAAGCAGCGCTCGTTGATCCAGATGTCACCGTCGCCTGTGGCTGCGTCGTAGAGCGCGTTGAGCCCAGAGATGGAGCAGCCCATCTTCGGTTCCCTTCCTCTTCGGCTCCCCATCGCCGGTGAACTCCGACACCTCACGCCCCCGACACCCGAGTCCTGATGTGGTTGGTCTGGTGGGTTCGCAAGAGGAAGGCGTGCCCAGAGACGTGCACGGACGGGAGCAGGTTTGCTCTTCCCACGCTGCCCAGGAAGCCACATGCGGAGGCGGCTGCGCGTGCGGCCCTAGCAGGCGCACGCAGAGGCGGCGGCGCGTGCGGCCCCGGCAAGAGCGCACGGAGGTGGTGTCGCGTGCGTCCCCGACGAGGGCGTCGCTACGCGGCATGGGGCGGGCCGGCGAGCGTGGCTCCGCTCGACCTGGGGAGGGCCGCTGCCGCGTGTCCTGGGCTAGGGCTGTGAGCAGGACTAGAGATGGCCGGCGAGTGGCACCGGCGGGGAACCCTAGCCGCCGGACAGGGAGGCGAGAGGAGAGGATGATGTTTTGTTTTGTTTTGTATATCGGGGAAAAAGAGAATGGAGGAATCCAACTGTGGGGATGCGCGCAGGCGTGGGCATGGGAGATGGGAAGGACGAGGAGGTTGACACACACAATCTCGGCGGTTGGATTCACTACTGGAATCGCGCGATTTGCCTAGTGCCTAGAAATACTAGGCAAACAGTTTGCCTAGTGTCACACTAGGCAAACAAGGGTCGGCAGAGGCGGACTAGGCAAAGAGCACTTTGCCGAGTGTCAAACCTCGGACACTCGGCAAAGTGTTTGCCTAGTGTCAAGGACACCACTCGACAAAAGTATTCCACTGACGGTGGAAATCGTAACGGACGTTTTGCCTAGTGTCGAAGGTCTAACACTCGGCAAAGTATGCAAGGTTTGCCTAGTGCCAGGCGTCCGACACTAGGAAAATATGTAAGCTTTGCCTAGTGTCAGGCCGCCTACACTAGGCAAATATGTCAAGCTTTGCTTAGTGTCAGGCCTCCGACACTAGGCAAATTGCCTACTTTGCTTAGTGTCAGTTTCCTAACACTAGGCAAAGCCTGTTCCCAGGTGTGCTACGTGTGGCCCCTTTGCCTAGTGTCAGACCCCTGACACTAGGCAAAGTAACCAGAAGCTGAATTTTTTTTTATTATTCCATTTGCGACACAAATATAAATCATATTCAAACACCACAAATATATCACATGAATCATAAATAAGAACCACATGTTCACATATATCACATGTTCATACCAAAAGTCCAAATGTGCCACAAGTTCACAAGTTCATAAGTGCACAACCAAATTTCTTAACAAAGTTCACAACAAGCTAGCGCCAAGTTCCAGCCAACAGCCCAGCTAGCGTCAAAATGATCCAGCCAACTAAACAAATTCTAGCAGCTAGCGTCAAGTTCCAGCCAGCACCTAGAGCCAAGTTCTTGCACCAAACAAGTTCCAGCCAGTAGCCAACAGCTAGCGCCAAGTTCCAGCCAACAGCCCAGCAAACAACGCCCATGACCCTATCTGTTATCTGAAAAGAAACAATGAAGAGGGAAAATGTACTATGCAAATGCTAACTAAAAGAATCACACTTTCCAATTGTTGTCATATTCAATTGTGTTTGAATGATCTAGATAAAAAAATTTAAGTGAATATTGGTTAGCAAATTTCACTAAATAAATCACAGGACAGATCAAAACATGCAGGTATGTCATACGACTTTTTATCCAGTTTGGCTAAGCAATAAGTTGCAGAAACACACAATACTATTATATTGTAAAGAAACAATTCTTTGCATCATTCGAGCAAGAGGCAAATTATCATGGCCAAAGCAGCATATCCTTCAATGGTATTATCAATCAATTTATTTGCATTTCTACATAACAAGCAGAGCCTGTCACTACAAGCAGAAAAAACCAACAATATTCAACATGACACTAGACATATGTTACCACACAAATTTAGCAGACTTGGTGACTTACGAGCTAATTCCAGCTGTAATAGAATTTGGGAATAGACCTGAATCAATATACACATCTATTACCACACAAGCACATGGGAGGGTTGGGTAGGGTTTCTGGAGTGTTTTTATTTGGGACCTGATGTATCTTGGCCGTCCGTTTTGATCTAATGGCCAAGCACGTGGGAGGGTTGGGTTTGGGCTAAATGTAATGCTTATTCTAGAGCCCTACGTTGCCCAATATTCACTAGTGATTTGCGCGCGCCCATGCGCGCGAGAAATGGCCGAAAATCTATCTGGGAAATGGCACAATGCTGACAAATAACAAATATCACCTAACTGACAACTGTAATCATCAACGATGATGAGATACTGTTTTCTTAGAAACAAACGATGAAGAACACAATAGACAGTGCAAACTAAAATGAGTAACCACACAAGGACCCAACTATCATTCAAATCCGATCATAGAAAAAAGGAAAAGGAACAGTCAATATAAGGTAATAACCGCTGCGGGAAATTTTTTCTTAGGATGACGAAACAAAAATGCACTTGTTGTCCTGAAAACATTTTGTACAAATCTCATGGCAAGGAATGCAAACGCTGCAATATGTCCCTAGCAAACAGTGCATAGGCTGTTCAGGTGTTGTGAAAACATAAATTAATAGCGACTGATCTTTTTTCTTATATAGGAAGTTGAAAAAGGAAATATCAACCTCTAATAAGATCAACATTCAGGTTCCAGTTTCAGGACAAACTGTAGATCAAACGCCAATTGCTACAAACCGACACAGACAGAAAAGGAACGCCTTTCCCGATTTGGTAAAGTTTAACATAGGCAACTTACTCTTGCAAAAAAAAAGCGCGAGAAAGCAGCACATCAAACATAGAGGAAGACTGGCAAAAGTACCTAAAAGTAGGGAGTCTTTATTCGGCTGGGAAATTTAAACCCAATGAATTCAGTAATCTCTGTAAACTGATCAAGGGCAACACAAGAAAGATAAACGATCCTCTAAAAAGGTAAAATCCTAACTAAATTTTGACATGGACAAACGTGATGAAAATATAATTGAACCTAGTCCAAAAGGCAACTGATTTTCTCCACAAATTAGAGAAAAACAGCATGCACTGCAAAGTACTGAATTATCCATACGAATTCTAGAAACTATTGGCAGTTCTATATTGGCTCTAGCTGTATATTTCTGTATATTTATTTTTAATGCAATGCTTTGAGATTCACCTTTTATCCTCTGACAGATTGTTCTTATCAAGCAGCCTACAGGTCAAAAGAAAGCTTTCGACGAAGAATCAAACAACACTCAAGGGATGGCCATAAATCAAATACTTTCTAGATCAAAAACTTGTCTCTATCACCAAATTGATTTGCTGCTTCTCCTAATTCGTCTCCCTGCACCATATGAAACTGTTGTTCATATCTTGCTGTCCCGAGATCTGTGTTGAGCAAAACATCTATAGATCTGTGTTGAGCAAAACATCTATTTTTTGTTGTATCTAATGCTCTGTAGCCGGATTAGGCCTAAAAACGCATTCTTTTTTCTCTAGAATAGATGCAGTTAGGAGGAAGCCTAAACCGCTAAGGTCGTCGCGTCCAAAACATATTAGAGCCATCCTCCAAACACCCATGGGACCACACATGCAGCCAATCTCATTGAAGCAAACCTAAAGCAACAGAAATAAGCATGGTCATAGATACGAAGAAGCAGCCAACCGTACCTCAAAAATGAATTGCCAATCCAAATATCTCTGAACCAAGAAAGAACATCCATCAGTGCATATACCCCTACTCCAACTGCTCACCTGCCGATGCACACCACCAGTGCCTTGGCAGGCATGTCAAGACAGAGATCTCATTCATGGCAACCACAACAAGCAAGACAGGCACCATTAGAGAAGGAACAGGAAAACGAAAATAATAGAGTAGGAACCAACCAACCTGCATGGAAACCATGAGGAACAGAAGAACGATGGGGGATGGACAAATCGGATCATGGAGGCAACAGATCTGGTTGCGGAGTTACTAGAGCGCACGCCGGAGCACACACCGACCAGCAACTGCTCATGGAAGCGCAACGGAGAGGAATTGAGAGAAAGAGAGCATGAGAGGAGAGGGAGGCATGAGAGAGAAGAAGCCTGGCGAAGCTTGGCCGTGGAGTCACGGAAGCGCATGCCGGAGAACACCGCCGTGCCCACCGACGGGACCCGCCCGCGCCGCCGCACCGCCACGGTGGGGGGCGCGCTCGCTCCGCACTCGTGCCGACCTCCAAGACCTGCCCGTGCCGCTGTGTCTTGCTCGCACCTGCCGCCGGGGCCCAGTCAAGGCACCTCGTGTCGCCGCTCGCGCCGGGGCCCCTCACGCCGCCGCGCCTGGCGGCCCTAACCGGGGGCTCGGGCCTCCCTCGCCGAGGGGCTGCGGCGCCCTCGGCCGGATGCCCATGACCCGTGCCCCGCCCTAGCCGCAGCTGAGAGAGGAGGGAGAGGGAGGAGAGGGGTGACCTCGCCCCGTGCCGGCGCCGGTGTGCGTGTGCCGCCGCATCGGGAGAGAGAGGGAGAGAGAAAGGGGAGTAGAGGTGGAGTGGGGAGAGCGGCGTGGGACTTGGGGAGAGAGAGAGAAAGGAGAGAGAGGGAGATATTTTTCGATCAACCAATCACAGATCGACAGCAACAAGAAGGACCGTACAGATGCAAAGAGTAGACTGGCCGTTGTCGGATGGTCATCCAATGGCATAAAATAATTTTACTGACGTGGCCACCTTGAGGCCGCGCCGTGGCCACAACAAATTTACTCTTTAGATTTGTTTTTTTATTTTTCTATTTTCAAAGCAGATATGTTATATAAATATATTGAGTACCAAATGAATACAAATGAAAAAGGTGTAAATACAAAAATTATAGGATAATAACAAATTTCAAATAAAAAATATGTCAACAATATAACAATTGTTCACAAATGACATTTTGAAACTCTACTGTTTACTAACACTTTCTCAAATGGAAAAATGACATATATAACAGTTGTAGATATTGATGAGTTCTAACACCTTTGTATTCAAAAGTTTTTTATCTGAGGTCATTTAGTGTCTCGTTTGACAAAGTTTGACCAAGTCAAATTTTAAATTTAAAAAAAATGACACTTTGACACCAGTTTTTGAAACTCTAAATGGTTTCAAATAGAAAAGTCATGAATACCAAGTTTGTTAAGCTCATCAAGATCTACATTTGTTGTTTTGGTCAACTTTTCATTTGACAAAGTTTGAACCATTCAAATTTTGGATTTTTAAATTTTGACTGCTCCAAACCAGTTTTCGAAACCCTAGATGGTCTCAACTAGAAAAGTCATGAATACCAAGTTTGTACAACTCATCAAGATCTACAATTGTTATATGGGTCATTTTTGTATTTGAGAAAGTGTTAGGAAAGTTTAGTTCTAAATTGACAAGTCTCTCATATAGTTTTATAAACTCTATGTGAGATTCATGATTTTGTGACTAGTGTTTACTAACACTTTCTCAAATGGAAAAATAACCTATATAACAATTGTAGATATTGATGAGTTATAACACCTTTGTATTCAAAAGTTTTTCATCTGAGGTCATTTAGTGCCTCGTTTGACAAAGTTTGACCAAGTCAAATTTTAAATTTAAAAAAATGACACTTTGACACCAGTTTTTGAAACTCTAAATGGTTTCAAATAGAAAAGTCATGAATACCAAGTTTGTTAAGCTCATCAAGATCTACATTTGTTGTTTTGGTCAACTTTTTATTTGATAAAGTTTGAACGATTCAAATTTTGGATTTTTAAAATTTGACTGCTCCAAACCAGTTTTTGAAACCCTAGATGGTCTCAACCAGAAAAGACATGAATACCAAGTTTGTACAACTCATCAAGATATACAATTGTTATATAGGTTATTTTTGCATTTGAGAAAGTGTTAGGAAAGTTTAGTTCTAAATTGACAAGTCTCTCGTATAGTTTCATAAACTCTATGTGAGATTCATGATTTTGTGACTAGTGTTTACTAACACTTTCTCAAATGGAAAAATGACCTATATAACAATTGTAGATATTGATGAGTTCTAACACCTTTGTATTCAAAAGTTTTTCATCTGAGGTCATTTAGTGCCTCGTTTGACAAAGTTTGACCAAGTCAAATTTTAAATTTAAAAAAATGACACTTTGACACCAGTTTTTGAAACTCTAAATGGTTTCAAATAGAAAAGTCATGAATACCAAGTTTGTTAAGCTCATCAAGATCTACATTTTTTGTTTTGGTCAACTTTTTATTTGATAAAGTTTGAACAATTCAAATTTTGGATTTTTAAAATTTGACTCCTCCAAACCAGTTTTCGAAACCCTAGATGGTCTCAACCAGAAAAGTCATGAATACCAAGTTTGTACAACTCATCAAGATATACAATTGTTATATAGGTTATTTTTGCATTTGAGAAAGTGTTAGGAAAGTTTAGTTCTAAATTGACAAGTCTCTCGTATAGTTTCATAAACTCTATGTGAGATTCATGATTTTGTGACTAGTGTTTACTAACACTTTCTCAAATGGAAAAATGACCTATATAACAATTGTAGATATTGATGAGTTCTAACACCTTTGTATTCAAAAGTTTTTCATCTGAGGTCATTTGGTGCCTCGTTTGACAAAGTTTGACCAAGTCAAATTTTAAATTTAAAAAAAATGACACTTTGACACCAGTTTTTGAAACTCTAAATGGTTTCAAATAGAAAAGTCATGAATACCAAGTTTGTTAAGCTCATCAAGATCTACATTTGTTGTTTCGGTCAACTTTTTATTTGATAAAGTTTGAACGATTCAAATTTTGGATTTTTAAAATTTGACTGCTCCAAACCAGTTTTCGAAACCCTAGATGGTCTCAACTAGAAAAGACATGAATACCAAGTTTGTATAACTCATCAAGATATACAATTGTTATATAGGTTATTTTTGCATTTGAGAAAGTGTTAGGAAAGTTTAGTTCTAAATTGACAAGTCTCTCGTATAGTTTCATAAACTCTATGTGAGATTCATGATTTTGTGACTAGTGTTTACTAACACTTTCTCAAATGGAAAAATGACCTATATAACAATTGTAGATATTGATGAGTTCTAACACCTTTGTATTCAAAAGTTTTTCATCTGAGGTCATTTAGTATCTCGTTTGATAAAGTTTGACCAAGTCAAATTTTAAATTTAAAAAAAATGACACTTTGACACCAGTTTTTGAAACTCTAAATGGTTTCAAATAGAAAAGTCATGAATACCAAGTTTGTTAAGCTCATCAAGATCTACATTTGTTGTTTTTGTCAACTTTTTATTTGATAAAGTTTGAACGATTCATGAATTGCCATTATTCGTCACACTTGTAGTTCAAATTTGCATTTGTCGAAAAAATTCAAAGAAATTAAATAAACTAAAGAAATATAGCAAAATTTCATAAAATTATGCAACTTTCAACATGTTGGTCAAGGTATAGTAGGAAAGCTACAGAAAAAAATTGGAAGCTAAAATAAAAAAAAAATATTTTGCCTAGTGTCTCTGTAAGACACTAGGCAAACTGGCCAGTTTGCCTAGTGTCGTCCGGAGACATTGGGCAAAGTTCTAATTTTGCCGAGTGTTAACGGAAGACACTCGGCAAAATGGCAACGGCGGTTGCCCTCCGGCAGCCTTTGCCGAGTGTGATGGTATGCCTAGTATTGACACTAGGCAAAATGGTCATTTACCGAGTGGATTTCTTTGCCTAGTGTTGACACTCGGCAAATCGTTATTTTGCCTAGTGCCTTTATTTTGCCGAGTGCTTCAGGGTCTAACACTCGGCAAATAAGCTCTTTGCCTAGTGTCCGACGATTGGCACTAGGCAAACCATTAAACACTAGGCAAATCTCGGTTTTCCAGTAGTGATTTGAGTGATATGGAGAGAGAGAGAGAGGGCTTATAAGTAAATCTGGATAATTTATTTTAAAGATAGTTATTTTTTTGTATAATTTTTTGGGTGGATGGATAGGGAGCTTCTCAGCGAGAATGTTCTTTGGTGTGGATTTAGCAGAGAAAAAGTTGATGAATTAGTATGGTAGATTATTTTTCTGGGTGGATGGATGGGGGGCTTCTCAGCGAGGGATGTTCTTTGGTGTGGATTTAGCAAAGAAAAAGTTAGTGAATTACTAGCATAGATATAGGATGGATGGTAGTACACAGCAAAAGAGATCCACCAAGGCCGGGAACGGGAAGGGGAGAGATTCACCGCGTTGATTCCACGTCTAGTGACTAAGAATATTTGACAGATATAGACCGACAAAATCTGTTGACAGATTATGTAGCAATTTCCAAATATTTTGTGTTCTGGGAGTAGAATCGATAGCCAAAGAGGCCCAAAGTGTCAAACGGCATCGCACTGAATAATGTAATAATGAAGATGAGCACGCACGCACCTTCAACTGGCAAGTGGGTACATGTACAATTGTACATATGGGCATATGTCAAC
Source organism: Miscanthus floridulus (assembly GCF_019320115.1). Classification (NCBI taxonomy): domain Eukaryota; kingdom Viridiplantae; phylum Streptophyta; class Magnoliopsida; order Poales; family Poaceae; genus Miscanthus; species Miscanthus floridulus. The sequence goes on along the minus strand of NC_089597.1, from coordinate 115,585,899 downwards.
CCTCTGGCTTTGCATGCATGTGGGGGTATTTTCCTAGTTTCCCAGGGCCTAAAATATACTAGTATTACTAGTATATTGTTCGTGCTAATACTACGGTACAACAACGAAGCATTTAAGTTCCAAACAAATTGGGGTAAGCTAGAGTTGAAACCCAGCAGAAACAATCAAGGTTCAGACACGTGAATAGCTGTCTTCCAAGCACTCCTATCTAAGGCTAAGTCTTTGGGTATATTCCATCCTTTCAAGTCTCCTTTTATTGCCTCTATCCAAGTCAACTTCGGTCTTCCTCTTCCTCTCTTCACGTTACTATCCTAGCTTAGAATTCCACTACGCACCGGTGCCTCTAGAGGCCTCCGTTGGATATGTCCAAACCATCTCAACCAGTGTTGGACAAGCTTTTCTTCAATTGGTGCTACCCTTAATCTATCACGTATATCATCGTTCCGAACTCGATCCCTTCTTGTATGACCGTAAATCCAACGCAACATACGCATTTCCGCGACACTTATCTGTTGAACATGTCGTCTTTTCATATGTCAACATTCTGCACCATACAACATAGCAGGTCTAATCGTCGTCCTATAAAACTTGCCTTTTAGCTTCTGTGGTACCCTTTTGTCACATAGGACATCAGATGCTTGCCACCACTTCATCCACCCTGCTTTGATTCTATGGCTAACATCTTCATCAATATCCCCATCTCTCTGTAGTATTGATCCTAAATATCGAAAGGTATCCTTCCTAGGCACTACTTGACCTTCCAAACTAATATCTTTCTCCTCCCGAGTAGTAGTCCCGAAGTCACACTCATATACTCAGTTTTAGTTCTACCGAGTCTAAAACCTTTGGACTCCAAAGTCTCCCGCCATAACTCCAGTTTCTGATTCACTCATGTCCGGCTTTCATCAACTAGCACTACATCATCCGCGAAAAGCATACACCACGGGATGTCCCCTTGTATGTCCCTTTGACCTCATCCATTACTAAGATAAACAAATAAGGGCTCAAAGCTGACCTTTGATGTAGTCCTATCCTAATCGGGAAGTCATCCGTGTCTCCATCAATTGTTCGAACTCTAGTCACAACATTGTTGTACATGTCCTTAATGAGCCCGACGTACTTCGTTGGGACTTTATGTTTGTCCAAAACCCACCACATAACATTCCTTGGTATTTTATCATAAGCCTTCTCCAAGTCAATAAAAACCATATGTATGTCCTTCTCCCTATACGGCTCCATAACTTATCTTATTAAGAAAATGGCTTCCATGGTTGACCTTCCGGGCATGAAACCAAATTGGTTCATAGAGACCTGTATTATTGCTCTCAAGCGATGCCCGATAACTCTCTCCCATAGCTTCATAGCATGGCTCATCAACTTAATTCCCCGGTAATTAGTACAACTTTGAATATCCCCTTTATTCTTGTAGATCGGTACCAATATACTTCTCCTCCACTCATCAGGCATCTTGTCCGATCGAAAAATATGGTTGAACAGCTTGGTTAGCCATACTATAGCTATGTCCCCGAGGCATCTCCACACCTCGATTGGGATACCATCCGGTCCCATTGCCTTACCTCCTTTCATCCTTTTCAACTCCTCTCTGACCTTAGATTCTTGGATTCTCCGCACAAAGCGCCTATTGGTGTCATCAAAAGAGTCATCCAACTGAAAGGTTGTGTCCGTATTCTCACCATTGAACAATTTGTCAAAATACTCTTGCCATCGATGTCGGATCTCATCCTCCCTCACCAAGAGATGCTCCCTTTCATCCTTAATGCACTTAACTTGATTGAAGTCCCTTGTCTTTCTCTCATGAATCCTAGCCATCCTATAAATGTCCTCTCCTTCCTTCGTACTCAAACATTGTTAAAGATCCTCGTACACTCTACCCTTTGCCACACTTACAGCTCGCTTTGCAGTCTTCTTTGTCACCCTGTATTTCTCTATGTTGTCCACACTCCTGTCATGGTATAAGTGTCGATAGCATTCTTTCTTCTCCTTAATAGCCCTTGGACTTCCTCGTTCCACCACCAAGTATCTTTAGCCTCGCCTCCACTTCCTTTGGTTACTCCACACACCTCTAAGGCCACCTTCCGAATGTTGGTTGCCATTTTCTCCCACATGTTGTTTATGTCCTCTTCTTCCTTCCAAGAGCCCTCTTTGATAACACTTTCCCTGAATATCTCTGATGTCTCCCCTTTTAGTTTCCACAACTTTGTTCTTTCAATCTTAGCTTGTTTATCCCTACGGGCACGCACCTAAAAACGAAAGTCTGCCACCAAAAGCTTATGTTGAGAAACAACACTCCCCTGGTATCACCTTGCAATCCAAGCATGCTCGTTTGTCCTTTCTTCTTGTGAGGACAAAGTCAATCTGGCTAGAGTGTTGTCCGCTACTGAAGGTCACTAGATGAGATTATCTTTTTTTCTAAAGAAAGTGTTGGCTATCATTAGGTCAAAAATTACCGCGAAGTCCAGAACTTCCTCCCCCTCCCGATTCCTACTACCATACCCAAAACCTCTATGAACTGCCTCCTACATGCCCATTAAGATCTCCTCCTATAAAAAGCTTCTCACTACTAGGTACAGCTCTAATCAGGCCATCTAAGTCTTCCTAGAACTATCTCTTAGCACTCTCGTCGAGGCCTACTTGGGGGGCATATGCACTAATTACGTTCAAGACCATATCACCAATGACAAGCTTAACTAAGATAATCCTATCTCCTTGCCTTCTCACTCCCACCACACTATTCTTGAGGCTCTTATCAATCAAAACTCCTACTCTATTTCTATTTGCAACTGTCCCTGTGTACCAAAGCTTGAAACCTGTATTGTCCACCTCCTTCGCCTTCTGACACTTTCATTTAGTCTCTTGAACGTATAATATATTTACACGCCTCCTAATCGTGGTATCAACTAATTCTCTTAGCTTACCTGTAAACGACCCTACATTTCAACTATCTAAACGGATCCTAGTTGGTTCGACTAGCTTTCTTACCCTTCGCACCCGTCGACTCAGATGTCAAGACCCTTACTCATTTTTCACTACACCCAAACACCGATGTAGCGCGCCACTAAGGATGCGATGACCTGATCCTTGCTCACTTGACACCGTGCTCAGATCGCGACACGGCTCGTCATGGGGGTGACGATCCGGCCCTTGCTCATTTAACACCGTACCCGGATTCTGATATGGCGTGTCACTAAGAGGGTTACGCCCCAACGGTTTTCTTTCGGGTTTCATCTCCATTAGAATGGCTAGATTTAACATTGGCTCGCCACGCCTATCACAACCCTACTCCTTTACCAGGGCTTAGGACCTGCTATATTGAGACAACATAGGCGGAGTCACTTCATACAAATCTATAAATACAAATCTACCAACAAAGAGCATAATAACTCAGACAACAAAATAATAAGCATAATAACTCTGTTAAAAGTGAGATGAAATTCAGATGAGCACATACTAAGAAACATAATAACTCAGCTAACAAAAAAGCATAACACTTGTACGTTTTATGCACGGCTAATGTGTTAATAATGATATGAAGTTCTCTCCAATTATGTGTTTTTTATTCAATTGAGCAACACCAACAGGCAACTGAGGTTATCATCATACATGGAAAAGTGCTACAAAGAATCATCTCCAGCACCTTCTGGTTGAGCAGCGACATCATCCGTGCAGTCCTTAAATCCACCATGTGAAAAAAAAAATCAATTTTTCACACAAAAAGGCGCTAAAAAATCAACAAACAAAAAAGCAAATCGAACCTGGCACCTGCTTCGTGGAGCCTGAAAATGGCAGTGCTTTGCTTGGTGCGGCAGCAGCAGAAGAAGAGCTCTGCGTTTGCATCATCAGCCTCCTGTTGGCACCCAGTACTGCACTGCACTGCAGCGTTGCTGCTGGCTGCTCAGGCGCACCAGGGAGAGCGAGCAGCGGCTGCCCGATGATCATCTATGCAGGAGCTCGCCCAGGCACAGCACGGCGTACACCACCACGACGAGCTTGAGCAGGAGCGGCAGGTACTGCGAGAGCTCCACGCTCAACGAGTGCAGCACCTGGCAGAGAAGGAACAGAGACAAACTTGATCAGAGAAATGAGAAAAATATTAACCGTCCCGTCCAAGGGCGAGGAGTGGCAGCCGGCGTGACGTACAATATGATAACACATAAAAGAATGAGTGACATCTGGTATAGCACGGCAATATCAATCATGAATCAATACCCGAGCTTCCAAATGGTTTCATGACAGTCAGCCAGTGCCCTGTGCACCTGTATCACTTGCCCCTCAAATCTGCAATCCATCAAAGCAAAGAAAAAAATTGTTTGACGATTTAATTTATTAGTCTCCAAGTCTATCGCTGTGCTCAAGATATATTTATTTAACACAGAAATATACATTGTCATCATCTTATTATTGTTTGTCACAAGACCTGTCAAAATACAGAATTTAAGCAGATATAAGAAGAACGGTGTTTCCCTATGCATACCTAATAATGATATAACAATAGTATAATACTACCCAACCAGAAGACAATACATGGGGTGAGATCTAAATGACGCGAATAAGCACAAACCTGTATGACGAGCCCTCGACATCAGTGGATCTGACCCGTTTCCATCACCGAACGCAGATCCGGCTCCTCCTCAACGGCTGAGGCGGAGGTCCAGGCCACCCCGACCTCTTGGTTCATGTTGATCAATGTCCATGGGTTGATCTGGATGTCATCCTTCCTGAAGGATCCATTTGGCCGCTTTCGATCCTGATCGACAGCCTCCAAGCACTCTGTGTCATGTTTGAAGTGAGCTTGGTTATTATTATAAATGGTTTACTGACTGGTATGAGTATACAGCGGCAGCAGTAGTACTGCTGCAATCGATAGCTGCTTACTTCGGGTCTTTCAAAAAAAAACTGCTTACTTCATAATTCTGTCAAACCAATAGATTCATTACTTCATAAATCAAACAGTAAAACATTTGCTGTATCTCCCTTCAACTTGTTAATTCAGATGCATACAACTGATCCATCCAAGAACAGTGCCACTATACATTCTTCAAACCAATAGATTCGTTAGCACAATTAGCATTAACACTTCCACAGAAAAAAAAAATCTATCACATTCACGTGGACGCAGATTCAATTTATCTGTGCTACGGACATGCTGAAACATTCCAGGGGCCTATTTTAGAACTAAAGTCTAAAACTCATAATTTGGTCAGTTAGATAATCAAATATATTGCATCAGATTCAGATGGCCTATATCTTCTCTTTCAGGCAAGAGAGGACAAAAGCATATGCACTATGTGTCTAATTCTGCTAGTACACGGCCAGCTCGTTACTACCCTCAATATCAAGTTCGCTACAATTAAACACCACCAGGATGCATCCGGATTCCCAGCCTAGTAGAACTGAACTGAGCTCGAGGAGTTTCCTGAACATATGAAGAATAATCATATCGAATTTCCCACTCTTCCAGTCTCCAAACTGTTGTTTCACTGCTACTTACTACAGACAGGATCATACCCAGACTAAATCACAGTGTATTCCGAATACCACAATACAAGACCCAATCCGGCGACAGCTGCCGATTCCCCTCCCAGCAACACGGAAAAAGAAGACAAGAGGATGGCATTAGGGCCGCAGGGGCGTGGCGTACCGCGAGTTCGTCGACGTCGATCTTGACGAAGATGGCGTCGGTGACGCGGGAGGCCAGCTCCTTGAAGGCCGGCTCGATGAAGTGGCAGGGCCCGCACAAGGACGCCGAGAACGGGGGCAGGGCCGCCGCCGGCGGCGGCTGCAGAGGGTGATGCCCTCCACCCGCCGATGATGCAGTGTTAGATCCTCAGGTTGAGCGTCCCATCGGGCAGCGTCTACGGCTTCGCGAGCGAATCAGGCGGGGCAGCGGACGGAAACCCTAGCCGCGTGAGGCAAATCGCGATCGCGTAGGGAGTCGTTGGCGTCCGTCATTCCGTCAAGCAGTTTGTTTTTTTCGTTCTTTTTCGAACGGAGGAGGGAGTCGAACCCTGGTTGTCGCGCGCGCGTGGGGATGACTGCCGAGTGCCGAGCGGGGGATGGGCTGAGGAGGTTGACACACTGCATCTGGACCGGTCGATCTGAGTGAGCAAGCGAGAGGAAGCTCAGGTAATATCTACCAGACGGTTTAGTTACTTTTTACTATAGAAGACTAAAACCTTTTTAGTAATTTTTAGTCATAGTGTTTGGTTAAAAAGTTACTAAAATAACTAAAAGCTACTAAATTTAGTAGCTACTAGGCAAACTAAACGGGCCTTAAATCCGGACAGTTTTCTGAGTGGATAGAGAGGGAGTTTGTGAGCGGGGGATGTTTGTTGGTGCGGATGGAGGAAAGAAAATGTTGGTGAAGATATTGTTTTTCTGGGTATACTTTTCTGCGTGGATGGAGGGAGAACTTATGGTGGGGGACGTTTGTTGGTGTGGATGTAGGAATGAAAATGTTATTGAATTCCTAGTGTAGATTCTCTTTCTTTCTCGTGCGGTATGCTTTCACGCACGAGGGGAGTGGTGGAGAGGAGAGGAGGAAGCCGCCATTTCTGAAGTCGGGACGACCCTGGTCCCGTGCCGTCCTGACCTGCTGCCGGCCTGCACCTTTGCTTTGCAAGGGATGCACGCTGGTGCTCCGCGCCCGTGCGCCCCGGACCGGACCTAACACTGACGGTTGGCACGAGAGCCTCTGCCTGGCTTTCCCCGTCCTCGTCTCGTCTCCGGACTCCGGCGCCTCTCTGGCCCGGTCAAACTCCAACCGCCCACGCGAGCTGCCTGACAACTGCCTGCCGCTGCCACCACAGACACACAGCGCTGCACGTAGGCAAGGCAAGGCAGCAAAGGCGCAGTGCGTGCACTGTGCAGTGCAGGCATAAAGCTGCTGAGACCCGCCACCACTTGTCGCAGGCAGGCAGCCGGCACGCATATATTTTCCCGCGACGACGACCATCCACGACGAAGGTGCGGTGCGGATGCAGCGCGGGCGTCATTAGTTTCGGTGCACGAATTCAACACACTTTTACATGGACTAGTAGAGAATAAGTAGCTTGAGCTCGCGAGTCCTGCGGACTGCGGTTCAGCTTCAGCATGCTTTTACGACTCCATGCTTAGCTTTATTTTAATTATTACCGGAACCAGATACCAGAACAGCATATAATTCTTAGACTAGGCACAGCGGCCGGATTCTTGTTCGCCGTAGATGCACACACCCATATATAATCATTATTAGTATCTTGCTGTTTTAGCAAGTCACCTCTCCCTCCGACCTGAAATATCCGTTCGTTTCATTTTCGTATGTGTGGACTCTGGACTTCTTTTTTCTTTTCTTATAAAAAAAGGGCAGCATCATGTGTGAATCCATTTGAGATGATCCGCCAACCCAAGCCACCCTAACCCTTTTTTGTACCAAAATACCAACATACCCTTTAACTCATAGTTTTATAAGTTGATTATGTTAAGTGATTCTCTAAAATAATCTAATACATCGGGGGCTCAAAAACAAAACTAGTTCTCTTAGCTCACTTTTAGCTACACAGTCACTTTTCATCAAGACTGTAGGGAAAAAGTATATTGATAGCTATAGTTTGAAATAAATGCAACATCAAGATTTTTCATGGTGGGTTCGATAAAACCATTTCGTTGTTGTAAATGTCGGTGCAATTTTCTACATGATTGTGGTCAACGTTAGAGAAATTTTAAATTAAGACAAAATTAAAGCGGTTTATATTTTTAAACCAATAATATAGTATTTGAGAAGTGGCATTATGTTCCATCCATTCCAAAATATACGCCATTTTAAAAAAAAATCAAAGGTAAGTTTCTCCAACTTTAACTAAGTTTGTATGAAAATTCCTCTCCTTCCGTCTCTTCAGGAGCTGCTGGCTTCGGGCAGCTGGTTCCAGGCGTTTTTTTTCTTTTTAGCGCTCCTCCTTTAATTATTTTTTTCTAATCTATTCAGTAGGGGCCAAAAACCCTTCCTGTTCACCTAAAAAAGTTCATATGAAAATGCACCAACATCCACGGCATTATATTAGTTCCATTAAATCCACCGAATTATTTCTTGATAGTGCATTTGTTGATTTTGTATATTTTAATATATATTTTTCTAAAAACTTGATCAAAGTTAGTGAAATTTTACTTCGACCAAAACTAAAGAGATCTAGGGCGCGTTTGGCCTAGCTCCGGGGCTCCGCTCCTTCTCTTTTGGCTACTGTAGGATACTGTTGAACACTGTTGTATATTGAATGCTGATTTGTGTGAGAAGAAAATATTATTGGTTCACTGTGTGTTGAACATACCGAAAAAATGGCACCATTTCAATTGTCATGTGGAGTAGTTCAGGATGGAAGGTCAAGGCAAAGTTCTGAATCATTTTCAAAATAGGGGAGTGATACACTGATACTTAGAGCCTCTTTGGCAGGACTCCTGTAGGGGCTTCAGTTTCGGCTCCTGTAGGAGCTGTGCCAAACGCCTGTTTTGGAATGGGTTCCGCATGGAGAGCCGGTCAAGAGCCGGAGCTATTTTTGCCTACGCAGGAGAAGCCTTAAAAACGAGCTTCGCGCGGCTCCTTGCTATGGGTTCACGTCATCTAGTGCGAAGGAGTCGTTTTGCCAAACGTTTTCCAGAACGATTTCAGCTCCTCCAGAGGAGCTGCTCCTTCAAAAGAGCCGGAGCTGAAGCCATTTTCAGAGGACCAGAGCCCTGCCAAACAGGCCCGGTGAAAAGTATCTGGTCTTGTAGCTCAGGATGAAAATTGAAGATAAAGGGAAAGTTTGAAATGGTCCGAGGTGCTTTCCACCAAATATTTTCTCTCCTTTAGATATCCCTCCAAATCTCGTATCATTTGCCCACGTCTAAATGACTAAAATGAGATAAAGCATAAACCCGGAGAGCCAAATGCAAGAAAGGCCTTTGCAAAAGGGCCCCTCACCTCGCGGATTGCTCCCGCTGAGCTGCTACCCAACAACTCAGCAAGAACTTCCACACCACTTGCCCACCCACCCTCTCTCTCTCTCTCTCTCTCTGGATTCTGCCGGCTCTCCCTCGAGATCATCGAATCCTACATGGAGAACGCTGAGGGGCCGTCCCCGGACTCCGGTGATCACGCGGTGAGATTCATACGCCCTGCTTCGCCCTACTCCCCTGAGATTTCCCCTCTCCATTTCTCGCACAGTTTTTGGCTCGTGCTCTGCCAATTCCTTGCTTCCCGTGCGAAGACTACGCGGCACCGATTACCACCTACTTGTTCTCATCTGCTTGGGTTTAAACTTTACATCTACAACTCCAAAGATGCGACCTTTGCTGGTGAATTATGGCCGAGCTGGACCAATCTTTGTTCTGCGATTTTGTGCTTCGTTTTTTTTTTCGTCTTCTCTTTTTTTCTTTTTTTGGCAAACTAGATTAGGACCAGAAGATCGGATATTTCCTGCTTTGCTTCATCAGGCAGTTTTCGCTCGGCAGTGATAGATTGTTCTTGTTCGCCTAACTTGACTTCCTTGTACTGCCACTGTGTCACATGAGCTAAAATTGGACTAGATTCTATTTTGAGGCCCTTTACCTTTCTGACTTAACTGATGTAGTGTATCACTTTTCTAAATTTCCATGTACTAAGTAACTCTGTGATTATGTCACCACAAGTATAGTTGTAGAATTCAATTGCGTGTATATTTAGCTCAACATGTTCTGACTAATGTAATACCAGGCCAGATTCAGCATCTTACCACATGAATTCTCTAGATTACACCTTAAAGAAACTAGCATTTTAAATTTACGATATGTCCATGTGGTTATGCCACAATCAGACAATAGGAATTAGGGATACCAATAGAAGATTTGATGGCCATGTTTCAGTTTCGTTCCTTTTGAGTTTCCTTTCTTTTGTCGACATGTAAATTTAGACTCCGGGGGGCATACAGCATACAGCTGTGCCTGAAGGAGCAGTCAGATGTTGTCACTCCATCTGTTCATAATCGAGAATGAGAGGAGTGATGAATCCCATGAGTTAGATGAGGTGTCATGGGTAAATGAAGCCCCTCTTTCATGGAAGTCATGGGGATTCCTCTTCTTTTCGTCTCACTCATTTACCAAGTTTTATCTGGCTTATTTGACCACGGTTGCTGGATGTATTTTCTACTTGACTGTGTAGGCACCATTTCAGGATGGCAATGCCCAAACTACACCTGGGCATAATTCGCGAAGGCCAAACCTTTCTTTGCAAATACCAGCTAGGACCTTGGATACCAGTGTACCTACTTCGACAAGAGTTACTATATCCCCCAGCCCCAGTTCAACGAGAGTGGGTTTGCCACCGAGACCTAATTCAACGAGAACAAAATCATCTATCAAGAACATCAATCCTCAGAACAGTTTCAGAGCAAGGAGTTCAGCCCAGGAAGGTGATCGAGTGGTCCTTCTAAATCCTGGGACGTCATCTGAAGGGCAGCAGAATAACCCAACCACAGCAAGATCATTTTCTTTTAGAAAGGTCATTAGCTCATTATCGGCAAAAAGGACCCATTCTCTTCCAGTCACGCCTGTAGGAACTACTGACAAGGCTGCATCTCCTGCAAATCAATTAGATACCCTGCCAACTACATCTGTAAGTACATATATTTTCCTGCTTAGCTATGCCCATAAATGCTACTTAAATACCTTTTTACATGAAACCAGGTAATGCTAAATAGTCTACTCCCAGTGCATTAAGATGTTTTTTACACTACTAACAGAATGAAGGAGTTGAAGCAAAAATTAGGCGTTCACTTTCAGTACCAGGAAATCGCAAAAACAGAAGTTTGAGGAGGGCAGATTCAATAGGCGTCATCCGTGTGATTCCAACAACCCCACGACCTGTGCCAGTCGATGCAACCACATCGAACGATGTAGTTGAAGAAACAATCGATGGTATAAACTCTTACAATCCTCTACTATGATAACTACACAAATTGAATCTTGCTTCGAAAAAGCACCATGTGCTCATCTGAGTACATTTTTGAGTTCCTGACAGTCCCTGAAGATGGAGGTGAAGATATTCCTGAAGAAGAGGCAGTCTGCAGAATTTGTTTTGTTGAGCTCAACGAAGGAGGGGAAACACTTAAAATGGAGTGCAGCTGCAAAGGAGAACTTGCCCTTGCACACCAAGATTGTGCTGTCAAATGGTTTAGCATCAAGGGAAATAAGATATGTGATGTCTGCAAACAAGAAGTTCAGAATCTGCCAGTGACGTTACTGAGAATACCAACTCAAACTGCAAACAGGCGGGTAGCAAATGCTGCTCAGCAGAGAGCAGCTCAACAATACAGGTAAGATTAGCTTTGTCCAAAAAATAAAATAAGTCAAAGATAGTTGAGAGAGGGAGACGGAGAGGGTTCTATCATGCTACATTGATGGACCTATGATGTTTTTACTGCTATCATGATATGGAGATACAACTGTATTGTTTTTGTTTTCTTTCTTGATGGGTTTGCATGCTTGGTACAATCTGACTTCAGTTCCTAACAGATTTTGGCAGGACATTCCAATTCTGGTGATGGTTAGCATGCTTGCGTACTTCTGTTTCTTGGAACAACTTCTGGTTTGTGTCCCTTGCTTACTTCATTTACTAGTGCATTTGAATGTTCAACTGTACTTCTCTTTCCGATTCTTTTGTAACATTGTCTTTCATTGGAACAGGTTACTAATTTGCAGTCACGTGCACTGGCAATTTCATTGCCTTTCTCATGCGTGTTAGGCCTCCTTTCTTCAATGATAGCATCAACTATGGGTGATCAATTGTACCCTCATCATTTACCCTTCATGCTGTTATAATAAACATTTGCAGTGTAAAAAAAAACTAGTTATTTTATAGAGAAAGGTAGAAGTCATTTCAGTGTTTAGTAAGAGATTAGAGACTTAAGATATAGTACTTCACCATTATCCGCCCCCCATCTGTAACAAGTGCTAAGGAAACAGCGTACTTGATTTAAGTATTTGTGCAGATAACTAGCACCTGTTTTTTTCTCTTAGGGTTGAATTTATGTTATTTGGTGAACTTCTCTTGTGAAGGGTGGGCCTGGTGCAAGCGGTAGAGTCTTACCGCCTGTGACTGGAAGGTCCCGGGTTCGAGTTGCGGTCTCCTCGCATTGCACAGGCGAGGGTAAGGCTTGCCACTGACACCCTTCCCCAGACCCCGTACAGAGCGGGAGCTCTCTGCACTGGGTGAACTTCTCTTCTCACTTCATGTTTAAGTGTAAAACCCATCTTTTGTTTTCTCCAACAGTGTCGAAGAGCTATCTATGGGCCTATGCTTCATTCCAGTTTGTTATCGTTATCCTGTTTGCTCATATCTTCTACAATGTGGTAGGAAACTCCTCTTGGGTGACATCTGTTGCAGATAAGTGTTTGTGTGATGCTGATTATTGTCTTGTGATCACATGCAGTTGAGAGTGAATCCAGTCCTTGCAGTCTTACTCTCCTCATTCACTGGGTTCGGTATTGCTATTAGTACGAACTCTCTGCTAGTAGAGTATTTGAGGTGGAGAGCTAGGAGGAATCACCGTTTGGCTCAGCAGGCTGCCAATGCTGCACAGCATCAAGAATCTGGGAATGATGGTGCAAATGACAACGATGGTGCTCAGCAAGGGCACGATCCAAATTCTGGGAACAATGCTGTATGATGATTCAGGTTTGTCAGCAGCAAATTTAAGTAGTGGTTTCTCTTCTTTTTTCTCGAGCACTGCAAAAATTCCCATGATCTGTGCGAATGCATGCTAATATGCTCACCTCCTATCTTAATGTTATCTTTTTGCAGATTATGAAATGTTATGGGTGTGAACAGCTGTCTGTACAGTAAGTTTAGCTCATTCAACTCGGCACCAGTCACAAGAAGCTGAAACCTGGAAAAACATATATCTTCATATGCCACGTGGAGGGTGCTCACAGATATAGTTATTATACATCACGCATAGATGAACCAAAACATGATATGTTTGTGTATTATTAGTCTAGTAGTTTGACACCAAATGTATGGGTTATTCATTTTAAGGTTAATAAATTCACGTGTCTGAATCTTGATGGCTTCTGCTGGGTTTCAACTCTAGCCTACCTCAACTTGTTTGGGATTTAAAGACTTTGTTGTTGTTGTTATTGTAGATCTGATGTTACAGAAGTAGTGTACATCGCTAAGTGTGTGCAGCATATAGTTGGGACTTGAGAGTATATCCCCATATAGAATTATAGATATACGAAAATAAATGAAGTGTGGCTTTCTAGTATTGAGGTTTGCTAGTCAGCACGGAAGAAATATTCAGATTGAATTGTGATACAATTGTCTCAACTGAGAACTACAGAATTGTATGCAATGCGAGCGATTGAAATACCCAAGTGATGCTGGTTCTCCAGAAGATGTCTGTTCTGCAGGTTCTACTAGTAAAGCCATCTACAGGCAACATGTATGAATTTGGCAGACACTTACTTCTTCCAGCACAGATCTTTACAAGGTACTTTGTTCAGCAGAGCAGATGAGAAGTATTATCGCTTATCAACGAAAGTAATAAACACATCCAAATGCAGCTAAATCTCATTTGATTTATTGTATCCAAATCTCAGATTTGTAAGGATCAAATTACCCAAATCCCAAACTGTTTCCTTCAATGTTGTGAGAGTTCTACTAGATTCAGCGAGATCAGACAAACATTAGTGTAGCATACAGTACATCTTGCTCTACGAAATAAATTTGCAACCGATATGATGGGATAAGTCTATGTGTTGGCTGGTCTTTGTGGGGCTGCAGCATATGGTGGTCTTGCTGCCCATCAAGGACAGCATCCTTGACTGGCTATGACAACATCTTAGTATCTAGGACAGCATCTTAACATCTAGGACAACATCTGTTTTAGGACAACATTTATGACAGCATATGCTTGGCATCTTGGCATATGCTTGATTGGCTAGCAGCCTATAAATATGTATCCCCAACCTCTCAGGTTGGCATAACATTTGTGTGAGAAATAAACCAGAAAATTGTTCCAACTCCTAGTGTCATCCTCTCTCGATGAGAGTAAAAATTCTGCTACCACCAAGAATAAGAATTCAACGACTAACAACTAGTATCGAAGCCGTACTATCCTGTAGCCTGAGCATCTCTTGCTCATCTCCTTTCCCAGCCTCTCAACAGCCCCAGCTGGGAGCAGCAGCAACTCCGCCCGCTCCTGCTCACTCCTCTCCCTCTACGCAGACGAGCTCGTCTGAAGCAGCCCTCTCCCCACGCAGCAGCCCCCGATAGCGCGTCATGTCCACAGGGCAGTCTCAGCGCTCGGTCGCCTCGAGCACGTGGCGTCGGCAGGAGGCCGAACTTACCGCGGTAGAGGAATGCGAGCGAGCGGCGACAGAGACCGCTGCGGCGGCGGTAGAGACCGCTGCGGCGACGGCAAGGGCGTCGAGACTGGCAGCGGCGGAGCTGACAGCAGCCAGAGCGGAGGCGGATGCAGCACGTGCGGCGGCAGCAGAGGTCGAGGCTCTGCGCGGCAGCATCAGCAGCTCTGTTTCTGCTGACGACAGCGCCGACGCGGACCTCGAGCTGCTTGGGAAGGAGGTAGCGCGAGCGCGGGCGGTGCAGTGGGCAGCCGCGCACGCCCACGAGCGCGACGGCAGTCCAGACAGGCACGGACGCGTCGGCGGCGCTCCTAGAGGAGGCGCGCACGGCGGTGGCGCTCCTGGAGGAGGCGTGCACGGTAACGGTGGCGGACGAGTCGATGGAGAGCGTGGCCTTCATAGGCAATGTGGCTCTCTCTCCCCGAATCAGTACCGTGGTTACCACGGGCTCCAGGCTATTGTTAGGGACGTCGGCCCCGGCGGTGGGTGGCCTACCCTCACTAAGACCAACTACGTCGAGTGGGCTGCGGTGATGCGGGTAAAGCTCCAGGTGCGACACATGTGGGAGGCAGTCCGGTATGGCAACGTCGACTATGACCAGGATCGACGGACGCTGGATGCCCTCATCACTACAGTCCCGCCCGAGATGCAGTTCTCGCTTATCAACAAGCGGACTGCCAAGGAGGCTTGGGACGCCATCGCTGTGACACGCATTGGCAGCGACCGCACCCGCAAGTCCACACTGCAGGCACTTCGCAAGGAGTGGGAGAACCTGGCCTTCAAGCCAGGTGAGGACGTTGATGACTTTGCTCTCCATCTCAACACTCTATTGCAGAAGATGGTGCAGTTCGGCGATGACATCTACGGTAAGGAGAGAGCTGTCGAAAAGCTCTTCCGCTGTGTCTCCGAGAAGTACAAGCAGATGGCTCACTCGATCGAGTTCCTACTGGATCTCTCCACGATGTCGATCGAGGAGGCGATAGGTCGCCTCAAGGTCATCGATAGCGATGAGCCACAGTCTCTCTCGGGGTCCATCACCACTGGCGGGAAGCTTCTTCTCACTCGGGAGCAGTAGGCTGCCTACCAAGGTGACCGGAAGAAGGGGGAGCCTTCTTCCACGATAGGCGTCCGTAAAGCGTGGCAAGGCATGCAAAGACGCCCAGGCCGGGGCGCGAGGACGTGCCGAGGGTGATGCCCGCGGAGGCGCCCAGGGCGGCGCCGCCGGCACGCACAAGCCCGCACGAGACGACCCCTGCCAAGGACTATCGATAGCCACGACACGGCCAGGCCCATGTCGCATAGGTGGAGGAGGAGCTGGCTCTATTTATGGCACATGCAAGCATCGAGCTACCTCCAGCGGCACCGGCTGCAGCGGCTCTCCTCCACCTTGACGAGCCAAAAGCACACGCCCTCCTCGGTGATGGCTCCAGCAATGACAAGACTGACGGGTGGTGCCTCGACACCGGCGCCACCCATCACATGACCGGTCGACGGGAGTTCTTCACCGAGCTTGACTCTAGCGTCCGAGGCTTCATCAAGTTTGGGGATGCCTCCGGTGTGGAGATCAAGGGCGTCGGCTCCGTCATCTTCACCGCCATGTCTGGTGAGCATAGGCTGCTCACCGGAGTCTACTACATCTCTGCATTGAGGAACTCTATCATCAGCTTGGGACAGCTGGATGAGAACCGTTCACGCGTGGTGGTTGAGGATGGAGTCAAGAGGATTTGGGATCGCCGTCGTCGCCTTCTTGCTAAGGTAACCAGAAGCACAAATTGACCCTACGTCCTTAACGTGCAGGTGGCACAACCCCTCTGTCTCACTGCTCGTCGGGATGACAAGGCGTGGCAGTGGCACGAGTGCTTCAGGCACCTTCACTTTGAGCCCTTGAAGTGGCTCAATGCCACGGAGATGGTGCAAGGCCTGCCGTGCCTTGACCATGTGGAGCAACTCTACGACGTCTGCGTATTGACGAAGCAGAGGCAACTCCCCTTTCCCCAATGGGCGAGCTTTCGAGCCAAGGAGAGGCTTGAGCTTGTGCACGGGGGCTTATGTGGCCCGGTGACATCGGCCACACCGAGAGGACGACGCTACTTCCTGCTGCTCGTCGACGACCTCTCCCACTACATGTGGGTGATGGTCGGTAGCAAGGGAGAGGCTACGGGACGCCATTAGGCACTCACAGGCTGCTGCGGAGGTAGAGTGCGGACGCAAGCTACACGTGCTGTGCATTGACAACAGCAGCAAATTCACGGCGGCTGAATTCACGTCGTACTGTGCTGATGAGGGCATTCAGCGCCACTACTCCACGCTATACAGCCCACAGCAGAATAGTGTCATCGAGCAGCGTAACCAGATGGTTGTGGGGATAGCTCAGGCCCTTCTCAAGCGGTGGTGTTGGCCGTCTACATCCTCAATCGCTCGCCTACCAAGGCGTTTGACGGTAGGATGCCGTACGAGGCTTGGCATGGGCGCAAGCCGGCGGTCTCCCACTTGCGCCACATCAGCAAGCTCGATGACAGGAGCACTCCAAGAGTGTTCATCGGCTACGTAGAGGGCTCGAAGGCCTACCACATCCTTGACTCAAAGACACAGCGTGTGCGCACGACGTGTGACGTTGTGTTCAACGAAGAGCGAGGATGGGCATGGAACAAGACAGTCACCACAAAAAGTCACACAGCACATTCACCGTAAGGTGAAGTGTGCCCACTTAGCCCCCGAGCCTGACAGTAGGTGACGCAGTCACGTGGTGCCAGGGTCAGAAAAAGAGAAACAACCTAAAACCAACGGAAAAGACCGCCAGTCCTCGAGCTGCAGGCGGAGTTATAGGAGTAATCCAACCGTGGAGGAAAAATCAGAGTAACAGCTGGACAGTGTCAGTTACTGAGCCTCAATAAATGGTGGAGAAGTCGGTGATATTTAGGCGAGGAGAAACTGAAGGCAGCGATAAATGAGCGCCGTGGGCTTCGGTTTGCGCGGAAGCCCATGTAACGGCCCATTTGGCGCATCGAAGAAATCACAGTGACGTAGTTCGCAGGAACGGTTTCCCAAAAACCCTTGAGTCATAAAAGTGGGGAAAGTGCTTTGTAACAGTATCGCCGCCCCCCATTCTCCCACCTTTGCCACTTTGCCATTTCATCTTCCATCTCAGCCACCACACCTCTAGATTCACAGCCACAAACGCTGCCGTCGCCAGACCGTATCTAGATTTGAGCGATGGCGCCAAAGAGGAGAGCCACGAACCCGAAGAAAATAAGCCCAAAGAAGGTGGGAAACGGAGCCAGCCGCGATGAAGAGTGGACGCCGTCGCGCACTGGAGAAGCGGAGCTCAAAAGAATGGTGACGACGGGCGTGCTTCCCGACCGCGTCACCGACGGATGGCGTCCAGCCATTGGTGAGCCCTTTCCAATGCCTAACACCGACGAAGTTGTAGTCTTTGATGATTATTTTTGGCGAGGATTGGGGTTCCCTGTTCATCCTTTCTTGCGAGATCTGTTGGTATTTTGGTCGATCAGTCTGTGCAATCTCCACCCCAACACTATACTACACATCTCAATCTTTATTCACTTCTGTGAGGCATTTCTTGGGATTCTTCCACACTTCAACCTCTTTAGACATTTATTTTGGTTAAAGAAGAAAGGCGTCGGTGGCTCCAAGGTGGTCGGCGGTGTATATCTGCAGCTCCGGGATGGAATGGCCAGCGATTATACCAGCGTACCACTGAACACTTCCTTGAAAGGGTAGAATGCCAAGTGGTTTTACATGAAACAGAACCACCCGGTCATCTGCTGCGACGTTCACCATATCCCGGAGAACCAAAGAAGCTGGTCGGAGAGACCAAGGAGTGTCGATATGGAGCAAGTGAAGGAGCTCCTTGACTTGATTCAAAGGGTGGAGTTGAGAGGTGAACTTGTGGTGGCAAGCTTCATAGTACGCCGTGTCCAGCCTTGCAAGGAAAGGGCCTACCCTGCTTTTGACTACAAGGGCGACGACAACGGAACCCGGGAGAGACCTAAGCGGCTATCAAGGAAAGAAGTAATATGCCGCGCCACAGAACTATTCACCTCCAGTGCCTCATTTAGCTGACCAAAAGAAACAAAGGCCTTCAACTGTACCAACCCACCTCCTCAGGTAATAATCTTGCCCTGCATTGTTCAATTGTCGATTCGCCGAGCAGGGAACTGACTTACTTATGCAAAGATCCATTCGCAGGATAGAGCAGTATACTTTTCTGACGTGTCGAGAGTTGAATGGCCGCCAGCGGTGGACGTCCGACCAACAGAAAACTCTGAAGATAGTTTCATTGGTATCTCATCAGAATCCAGAGATTCGAATGTTGATCATACGGTGTGTCCCCCCATTATCGGAGAAATCTCAGGGAAAACGAGCAGCAGCAGACGACCTGGCCTAGAAGAAGAGGAAAACAGCAACGACCGCTCCCCACAAACCGGGCGGTATATCACTAGGCGGCGACCAGACCAACCGTCCGCAGAGGGCCGTGGTGATGGAGTGGTCTGATGACGATGACAATACAGTTCCTCCTCCCCCAAGCATGCAAACAACTTCATGCAGAACATGCGTGGAGGAGCAACCAAGGGGAAGCAATGAAGTCCCCGAGCAGTAGGCGATGGGAGTCCCCGAGCATTAGACGGAGCTAAACCCGGTGGTACAGACGGAGCAAACACCGAAACAATAAGCGGAGCAGAGGCCAACTATAGAGGAGGATAGACCTCCACCCGATACTATGGAGGTTGACCCCATAGCCGCACCCGGGGGCTCGAATAGGCCTCGCCGATTCAAAAAAGCACACCGGTAGACCAAACGGTAAGTAATCTCATATTGTTATTGTTTTGCATTTGACCTCTATTTTTTTGGGTGATTTACCAAATGTTCTGATGCAGCGCAAGGCACATGGAGAATCCGAAGTCACCCGCCCAGACTGACAAGCAGCCTCAAGCTAATCCTAAGGCAGAGGTAGCGCCTGCCGCCCCCGTGTTAGGGTCCCCCAATGCTCGGTGACTGGTGGAACAAACAACAACTGCTGCATGTGGAACTAGAGATGGTGAGGGATCAACGTCAGCAAAGGCCGGCTCGGCAACAATACCCGAAACAACGTCGGGTAGCGTCGGAACCTCAGGAGCTGAAACTGTAGTGGCTAGCGAGGCAGCATAGTCTGGGTTGACGAGACCAGGGCGCCCAAGGAGCTAACGGTGCCCCCTAAGGGGTCGCAAGTCATGCTCAGACCCACTGTCTAGCCATAGAGCCCCCCTGCGGTGAGCCCTACTGCTGCGAAAGAGGAGGACGAGGTCGAGGAGATCGTTCATGATGAGCCTTGAACCCAATCCGTCCGGATCCTTCGCAAGCGTGGTGATAAAGTGGTAGTTGTCGAGGAAGAGGACACCCCTAGAGAAATGAGGAGGCTAAAATCCACCCTCGGCAGAGTAGTAAAACAAATCGAGGTTGATACTGAATCCCAAAAATTCTTCATTGTCATTATTTATTTCCTTCTGTCATTGTCATTGTGCATTTCCAGGGGATAACTCGAACTACCGAGCACCGTTACCAGTTGATTAAGAGGATGGAGCCTCTCGCCGAGGAGAACAAAAAACTCAAAGAGGCGATGAACCTTTCGGAGAAGAATATTCAAAGGGCCCAGCGCGAGCGAGACCTTGCCGAGTCCAACGCGCGGGACCAAGAATACCAGAAGGGGGTCCTGTCCGGACAACTAGCGACTGCAAAAGAACAACTTCGGAGCAAGTCCGAACAGCTGATCACTGCCTCTACACAACTTAAAGATGCTTCTGAGCAATTGGAAAAGCTGCAAAAAGTCTCTGAGGAGAAGAGAGGTACGTTCGATCCACAAAAATGCCTCACATAGTTGGATACAATTACTTTTGTTGATGAATGATGTACTTGTAGAACAAGACGCGGAGCTCGATCAAATGCGCCAGGCCCTCGAGCAACTCCGGGAGGAGAAAGCAAAGGAGACAGAGTGAGCGAACAAACTGACCGAGGAGCTAGACGGTGAGTACCCCATGGTCGAGTTTTCTGCTGAGGTTAATGTCTTCCCTGATGGAACTTCAAAATGCATGCAGACTACCGTCGGAGGGTCAAGGCACAATTCGATGTGTTGGAGCAAGACGCCCGTACCCAGAGGAACAAATTTGACGTCGTAGTTGCCGGAATCAAACCAGTGCTTGACTGCGTCGACCCAGAAACGGCACCCCGACTTGACGGTAGGAGGCAAGGGTCAGATACCATTATCCAGAAGTGCAAGGCTGCGTGGGAGAATTTCAAGATCTTCAACCGCGACGCCATTATAACCGTTGCTACTTATGACCTTGCGGTTGCTCGGTCCCACTACCCAACCATCGACGTTCAGTCGATAGGGGGCGGTTTCGCTGAAGGGCTGAGCGATGCGGAGACCCAGAAGCTAGAGGATGAGGTGGAGGACGTAGCGAAGAAACTAGCCGGCGACATAGATCTGTTTGGTGAGACGGATGGCAGTGACGTAGCCTAATGATCGGCTTGGCTAACATCATCTATAATTTCTGCGCAATGCAATTAGAACGCGCGAAAGCGCAAGAACACTTATATACGATAAATGTTATAAAGTGCATGTGTATGCAGTTAGATTGTATTTCGGCGAAAAAATCTTCGTAGTTATGATCATAAGATATTTATACGGAGTATAAGTAGAGTCCGAGCAGTTAGTTTGCTACTAACCCCCATGGCCTCAGCTAGCCCATAGTCCATGATGTCGAGCGCAGAGCTCGAGCACGTGTAGGGGGAATAGGCGTGACCAAGGAACCGTAGCCGACCACCCATAACACAGAGCGCGGAGCCCGTTGCACTTGTAGGGAGAGATCAGAAACTAGGCCTTCTCCACAGAGAAAAGAGCGAAACGTATGCTGCTTGGCAGTTATCAAAATGACTATAGATGGCATAAACATCAACCGAGCAATAAATTCTGCTCTGAGCTCTTGGCCTCGGATAGCCCATAATCTATAACGTCGAGCGTAGAGACCGTGCACGTGAAGGAAAAACAGGCGTGACCAAGGAACCATAGCCGATCACCCATAACGCAGAGCGCGGAGCCCGTGGCACGTGTAGGGAGAGATCGGAGGCTAGGTCTTCTCCGAAGAGAACAGAAAAGAAAGTAGACTGCTCGCTGATCGGCGAAATATCTTTAAAGGTTCACAGCGAATTATTCGGCAGTTTGGAGAAAAACATGTGGCGAGACACGTTGGCGATTTGGAGGAGACGTGTTTGGGAAAAAATATTCGGCGTTTTTTGGCAAAAATGTGTCGGTGTTTTGGAGAAAACGTTCGGCGTTTTTTGGAGAAAACCGTTCGGAGATTTTTGAGATTTGGAGAACTTTATTCGATGAAATCGTGGTCGGCGATTTGGAGAAATCGTTCGGTGATTTTGGAGAAAACTGTTCGGCGATCTTGGAGAAAACTGTTCGGTGAATTTGGAGAAAACTGTTCGGCGATTTTGGAGAAAACTGTTCGACGATTTTGGAGAAAACTGTTTGGCGATTTTGGAGATCGTTATGGAGTATCGTAATGCTTCGGCGACCGTACGCGGAGATCGAAAGTTAAAGGAAAAAATGGAGACAAATCATGGAGACAAAAACTTTATTCAACATAAAATGTAGAGTACATATCTAGAGCGTTTCAAGGGTAGAAACATATAAGGTGCTCGATGTGCCATGAGTTTGGAACATCAATCCCATCTAAGTCGCATAAGCGATAAGATCCTGGTCGGGTGACCTCTTTGACAACGTAGGGCCCTTCCCAAGGGGAAGAAAGCTCGTGCAACCCCTCGGTCTTTTGTTTTCTATGGAGAACGAGGTCGCTGACGGCGAATGAACGACCTTTTACATTATGGTTATAGTACCTTCGCAGATCTTCTAGATACTTGGCTGTGCCAACACGGTGATCATGCGTTCTTCCTCAGCCCGGTCAACGTCCTCTGTCCGAACAGCCATGGCCTGCTCTTCAACATAATTTTCCACCCTGGGTGCTCGGAAGGCAACATCTGCTAGTAGTACGGCCTCTAAGCCATAGACCAAAAAATATGGAGACACACCGGTACTGCAACTAGCTTGAGTGCGCAGTCCCCAGACCACAGCCGGTAGCTCTTTGAGCCATCTGCTCGGATGCTTTTCTTCTTTTTGATATAGCCTCTTTTTGAGGGCGTCAAGGATCATACCATTAGCCCGCTCAACCTAGCCATTAGCTATAGGATGAGCAACGGAAATGTATTTAACGGAGATGCACTGGCCTTCACAGAAGTCCCAAAAATGATGGCCGGTAAATGTGGTTCTGAGGTCGGTGATAATGCTGTTCGGGAGACTGAACCTATGTATGATATCTTCAAAGAGGTCGACTGCTTTCTTTGTAGTAGCTGAAATGAGCGGTTTGTACTCGGTCCACTTGGAGAACTTATCAATGGCGATGTATACATACCTGAAACCTCCTGGCGCTGGCTTGAAGGGCCCAATCATTGCCAATCCCCAGCATGCGAAAGGCCAAGAAGTTGGGATGGTCTGCAATTCCTGTGCCGGTACGTGTATTTGCTTGGCGAAGAACTGACATCCTTCACAGCACCGGATGAGGTCTTCTACGTCGAAGATGGCCGTGGGTCAGTAGAAGCTAGCTCGGAAAGCTTTGCCGACCAGGTTTCTCGAGGCCGCGTGATTGCCACAGGAACCAGAATGAATTTCGTGAAGCAGCTTCACTCCTTCGTCTTGAGGGACGCACTTCTACAATATCCCTTCCTTGGCACTCTTCCTCATCAAGTTACCATCTACCAACATGTAGTGCTTACTTCGGTGGATTAGGTGTTCGGTGTCGGTCTTGTCGGCAGGTACTTCAGAGTTAGTGAGGTACTTGATGAATTGCTCCCTCCAATCGGTGACTGGCGAAGGCACCGCAAGTACCAACTGCTCGGTAGGGGGAACCTCCTCAACTTCCTTTTCTTCTTTAATGGATGGCACCAGGAGATCTTGCACGAAGACCCTCGGTGGAACCGCGGCGCGAGACAAACCGATTTTTGAGAGCTGGTCGGCTGGTTGATTTTGATCTCGTACCACGTGGTGGTACTTGATACCGGTATGCGTCCATCTTCTCACTGGAACAGGACCAGTCTTTGTTGAGCTAGTTGATAACCAGCGCGAAGTCTCCGTACACCATGAGGCGTTTGATGCCGAGCGCGATGGCTATATGAAGACCATGAAGACATGCTTTGTATTCCGCGGCGTTGTTGGAGGCCGGGAAGTGTATCCGAAGAACGTAACGTAGCTTATCCTTGGTTGGCGTAATGAACAGAATGCCCACACCGGCACCATTGATGTTAAGGGCGCCGTCAAAGTACATCACCCAGTGCTCGGGGCAAGCGGCGACGATGGGCTCTTGGATCTCGGTCCATTCAACGATGAAGTCAGTGAGCACCTGTGACTTAATGGTAGGTCGGCTTCTAAATTTAATGGAATAGGTGCCGAGCTCAACAGCCCATTTAATGATGCGGCCATTGGCTTCTTTGTTGCGAAGAATGTCCCCTAGGGGAAACTCCGTGACCACGGCGATCTTGTAGTATTAGAAGTAATGCCAGAGCTTGCGCGACGTAATCAGAATTGCATATAACAACTTTTGTACCTGAGGATAACGAGTTTTTGGCTCATTGAGTACTTCACTGATAAAGTAGACCGGACGTTGCACCCTATAAGCGTGCCCGACTTCCTCGCGTTCGACGATGATAGCTGTACTCACAATGCGAGAGGTGGCGGCGATGTATATGAGTAGAGTCTCATCTAGCCTTGGCGCCGTCATGATCGGCGGCTTCGTCAAGAACAACTTGAGCTGCTCGAAAGCTAAGTATGCCTCCTCCGACTAGGAAAAGTGCTCGGAGGCCTTGAGGAGCTTGAAGAAGGGTAGCCCTTTTTCGCCGAGGCATGATATGAAGTGGCTTAAAGCAGCCATACAACCTGTAAGCTTTTGTATATCCTTAACACATGTTGGCTATTTCATATTGGTGATGGCGGAGACCTTGTCCGGATTAGGCTCGATGCCTCAAGCACTAACGATGTAGCCCAGTAGTATACCGGATGGAACTCCAAAGATGCACTTTGAAGGGTTCAACTTCCATCGGTACTTGTTCAAATTGGCGAAAGTTTCTTCGAGGTCGGTGATAAGGTTGTCGGCTGTCTTGGTTTTGACGACCACATCATCGATGTAGGCTTCGACATTGCGGCCGATCTGCTAGTCGAGGCACATCTGAATGGCCCTTTGATAGGTAGCCCCAGTGTTCTTGAGTCCGAAGGACATAGTTTTGTAGCAGTATGCACCGAAAGGTGTAATGAATGACATCTTTATCTGGTCTTCTTCCTTGAGGGAGATCTGATGATAGCCGGAGTAACAGTCAAGGAAAGAGAGTAGTTCGTAGTCGGCGGTAGAGTCTACAACCTCGTCTATCCGAGGCAAGCCGAAGAGGTCTTTAGGGCAGTGTTTGTTAAGATCAGTATAATCAATGCACATTCTCCATTCTTTATTCTTTTTTTGAACGAGAATAGGGTTTGCTAACCAATTTGGATGATACACTTCTTTTATAAACCCGGCAGCTAAGAACCGTTTTATTTCTATCCTAATAGCCTCCTTGTCTGGCGCGAATCAGCGAAGTTTCTGCTTGATCGGTTTGGCGGCCGACGAGACATTCAAGGAGTGCTCGATCGTCTCCCGTGGTACCCCCGACATGTCTATAGGTTTCCAAGCAAACACATCGGCATTGGCATATAGGAAGGAGACGAGCGTACTTTCCTATTTGGGGTCAAGGCGAGCCCCAATATTCATGGTCTTGGAAGCGTCATTGAGGCCAAGGCTGACCTCCTTGATTTCCTTGGACTTGGCGGAGGCGCGGGGAAGCTCAAGCTCTAGAATCTCCATGTCTTCGGCAGGTACCATCTTAGCTTCGGCGACCATGCTAGCCATCTAGATGGAGAGGTCGGTGGCTTCGGCGAGGGAGAGACTCTCTGTCTCGCTGGCGTAGGTGATGGAAAGGTTGGCCTGCAGAGCTAGGACTCCTGCAGGCGAAGGCATCTTCAACACCAGATACACGTAGTGTGGTATGGCCATGAATTTGGCCAGAGCTGGTCGGCCAAGTATGGCGTGGTAGGCTGTGTCGAAGTCGGTGACGTAGAAGTTGATATGCTCGATGCGGTAGTTGCTTGCCATGCCAAACTATACTGGTAGGGTGATCTCTCTAAGTGGCTTGGATGCCCTTCCAGGTACCACACCCCAGAAGGAGGAGTCTGAGGGTGTGAGATCTGATATCGCAAGGCCCAACTCTCTTAGGGCTCTGGCGAAAAGTAGGTTCAAAGCACTGCCACCATCAATAAAGACTTTTCTGAATAGCACCTTCTGGATGGTTGCATCGAGGACAAGGGGGAAACACCCTGTATATGATATGTCTGCCCACTGGTCAGCCCTGCTGAAGGTGATGGGGATCTCGAACCATGGGCGATAGCTGGGATCGGCGGTAGTTTCTTCTGAAGTGTCGGCGAGCACTCGTCGAGCGGCAAGCTTCCGTTCCCTTCGACTCTCAGTGGAGGTGAGGCCCCCGAAGATGGTGGCGACCACCTTATCGCGGTCCTAAAAGGCATTGTTGTTGTTCCCAGGCGGTCGACGACCTCTTGTTCCATTGTTGGCGTCGTCGTCGAGCCTCTTGTCCTAGAACTCCCTAGCTAGACCAATGTAGTCCTTCATCTTGTGTTTGGCGTTCTTGTGAAGAGGGCACGGGCCGTTGAGTATCTTTTGGTACTGCTCGTCATAGTTACACTTGGCGTGAGGTTGACTAGTGGTGGTGAAGATGTGTTCTGGTCGGCGGCAGCAATTTTGGCCAGGCCTGTGTCCTCCTGTTCGATCACGGCCGCTATCGCGATGATAGCTACGGTCGTCGAGGCGGTGGTCATTGTGACGTCGGTCGTCGGGGCGATCATTGTATCAGTGAGGTGGTTGCTGAGTGCTCGCATCCTCATTGAAGCGCACCTCGGCTTCCTCTACATCGGCGTACTGGTTGGCGATAGTTATCATCTCGCCAATACCGATCGGTGGCTTACGGTTGAATTTGGAGCGAAGCTTGTGATGGTGGAGTCCTCGGATAAAGGTGCTGATGACTTCAGCTTCCGTGATGTTGGGGATAGAGTTTCTCATCTCGAAGAAACGCCAGATGTAGCTGTGGAGGAGCTCAGATGGCTTCTGGTTGATGCGGCTGAGATCATGCTTCGTGCCGGGTCGAGTACACATGGCCATATAGTCGTCGGTGAAGACTTTCTTCAACTCTTCCCACGAGCCGATGGAGTCTGGTGCAAGGCTAGTGAACCAGCTCATGGCGGGTGGCGTGAGCATGATGGGGAAATAATTTGCCATAACGCTGGTGTCTTCTCCAGCGGCTCGGATGGCGGTGGCATAAGCCTGCAACCACTGAGTTGGGTTCATTCTTCCTTCGTAGAGCTCGACTCTGGTGATCTTAAAACCACGGGGCCATCAAAGCATTTGGAGTGCCCTTGTGAAAGCCGGAGGCCCCTCAGGATTGTCGACACCGTAATTTGCAGCATTGTGGTCGGGGATAGGCTCGAGGGCTGAGTTCGGGTTGCCGTACTCCCTTTCATAATCCTAGCAGCGACGTACTTCGTCTTCATGGTGACCAAAGCGACGGTGCTCGATGCGCCATCGCGCATCTCGGAGGTTGCTAAGATGTACTCTAGCATCCTATTTGACCTCCTGGTCGTGTTGGCGATGGTGTTCGGTGCGATGCCCCCCGGGTCCCCCTTGGAGAGGTAATGACTGGTCGGCAAAACGACTTTGACTTGGGCGGCGATTGGACCTCGGCGCAGCTGATCGATGAATTGTGCTCATAGAGCACGAAGGTCTTTGATCCTCGTGGATCTCATTGACATGACAGTGAGCCGCTTTAAGCATGGCGGTGATCTTGGCGAGCTTAGGCGTCTGAGGGAAATGAGCGAGCTCATTGGTGGCTACTGCCAAATTAGCGCTTAGAGTCTTGAAGACGTCGTGGCCGTCGACGCGGAGAAATTCTTCGTCGAGGTCGCGGTAGAGCAGGAGCGGTCTTCCTTAAGAGCCAAGCCGATTATTCCAAGCAGCCTCGGCCCTTGCGATGGCTGCCTCATTTTCTCGCCGCTATGCGCGGTTGACGTTTTGGTTCTCCCGAGCAGTGCGCTCCTCCTCGGTTTTGCTGTTCCAAGGGGGGCTGTTGATGCTGACGTTGAAGATCGCGCCACCCCGGAAGGATGGGAGGCGAAATTGATCGGAGAAGGTTTCGGCGAGGGTCTCCGTAGAGCCCTGAGACTCGGAGCCCAGAGTTTCTTCCGGGATGGTCTGGAGGTGCGCCCCAGGGCTCCAGCCTAAGTGTAGTGTGTTGACAGCCGGCGGGAGCTAGACAGCGATCTGGTCGGCTAGTTTGCCCCTTAGGGTGTGCTAGTAAGCGGCGGTGGTGTTGGAGAATCCGAAGGGTAGGGCCATAGCCCTTGCAGTTGGACGAGCACCCTCCGAGAGATTTGGATCGGAGGGTGGTCAGGGCTGAACCTAAGTGTCCAGTGCCAATTTGGCGACGGAGAGATAATCGGTGAGCTTTAGTTCGACCCGATCGATGGATTCGATCAGATCGTCGTTGTTGATCGGCCTCCTCTGGTAGCGAGGAAGCGGATGGTGAGTTGTTGCTGAAAGGGACCTCAGAATCTCCTTTGAGATTGGATCTGCAGTTACAGGTGCATGGGTGGCCGGCGCAGAAACAATCTACTCTGGCTCGAGGAGCTCTCTGACTCCGTCAGCGTTGATGACCCACGAGATGGATTCGACCGTGAAGATCTGGCCAGGCTGTGGAAGGAACGAAGAGCCTATGAAAAAAGCCATCTTGTTCGACAAGGAAACAGCATGTAGACCCCTACCTAGCGCGCCAACTGTTGACATATTATCATCGGCAGTCCTCCGAGGGGTATCCCACGAAGATAGATTGATCGGTAGAGGAGCGCGAGATCAAGAACAAGAAGACAATAAAGACACACGAGTTAGACAGGTTCAGGCCGTCAGTATGATGTAATACCTTACTCCTGTGGTCTGTTGGTTTGTATTAGCTATCGTATGATATACCATGATTTTAGAGGGGGTCCCTGCCCGCCTTATATAGTCCGAGAGGTAGGGTTACAAGTCGGTTAGATCTGAGAGATAATCAGAAAGTAATAACTGATTACAGGAAACTCGGGATCATACATATCCTAACAGAACTCGTAGTATCTTCAGGATATCTTTCCGATGTCTTGCGGAAGGTGCCGAGCAGAGTCGTGCCCCGCAAGGCTTCTTCTTGTGGGCTGGACCACCCCAAGGGGCGCAGCCCATGTGGTTTGCCATGGGTATCCGGGGTCGTACACCCCACAACGATGGCTTGGCTCCGACGTACGATGACTTCACTGTCGAGTACGTCCACTTTGAGGGAGCTAGGGGAGTAGGCAGCTCTTCTTCGATGAGCGCGTCTACCCCAGTCCCCGAGCCTCCACCGACCCTGGCGCCTGCTACCCCGACAGCACCACGCTCTCCAGCCAGGACCTCGGCTGTGATCAGTTCTTCGTCGGCTCCACCATAGCCAGCACCGCCACACACTCTAGCATCGACAGGCACCTCTCTGGGCATGTCTACTCCCACACCAGCTCATGTCGAAGCACAGCCCGGTTAACCTCGCTACTCCGCTCTCTCACGATAAGGAGCACATCGACGCGTACCATGATGGCGAGCCGTTGCGGTACCGTATGATGGAGAACCTTCTCGGTGACCAGCCGGTGCCGGGACTGGTGCCTCACGACCTGGAGGCATAGTTGCACCTTGCGTGTAATGACGGCGAGCCTCGGTCATTTACAGAGGCCAAGAGACACGCGGCATGGCGCGCCGCGATGCAGTTGGAGATGGATGCGGTTGAAAAGAACTGCACCTGGGAGCTTGCTGACCTTCCTCGTGGTCACCGCGTGATCACCCTTAAGTGGGTGTACAAGCTGAAGAGGGATGAAACTGGCACCATCGTCAAGCACAAGGCTCGCTTGGTGGTATGAGGTTTCGTGCAGTAGGAGGAGGTCGACTTCGACGATGCCTTTGCTCCCGTGGCACGGATGGAGTCTGTGCGACTCCTCCTTGCGCTAGCTGCCCAGGAGGGCCGGTGTGTTCATCACATGGACGTCAAGTCGGCGTTCCTTAACGGCGACTTGAAGAAGGAGGTCTACGTGCACCAGCTACCGGGATTTGCGATCCCCAGCAAGGAGGGCAAGGTGCTCCGCCTGTGCAAGGCCCTCTATGGCTTGCGGCAGGCACCGAGGGCGTGGAATGCCAAGTTGGATTCCACGGTAAAGGGGATGGGCTTCGAGCAAAGCCCGCATGAGGCGGCCATCTACCGACGGGGCAGTGGAGGAAATGCTCTGCTGATGGATGTCTACGTCGATGACTTGGTGATCACCGGCACCAAGGATGCGGAGGTGGCAGCATTCAAGGAAGAGATGAAGGCCACCTTCCAGATGAGTGACCTGGGGCCTCTCCCCTTCTACCTGGGAATCGAGGTGCACCAGGATGACTCTGGGATCAGGGCCATCCCATAAATTTCATGGGCCCTTAGGCCAGTAAGACACTAAGGGCCCGACAATGTAGTATTTGAATAGGACGATTAAAGTATATAACTTGTAGCATTTATTTAATTTTTCTTGAAAAGGTAACAGTACATCAAAGAAGATAAAAAACGGCAAAATAACTATGATGGTTACCTCAAATAAAACTACGGTGCTTCAGTGCTTTTTTAAAAAGCGTCTTCGGGCATTTCTTGATGCAAAATCTTCAAGAACACTTTCAAGATTAATTGTATCTAAAATATCCTTCTCAATGCTGCACATAGCCAAGCCATTTAATCTTTCTTGTAGCATAGTTGACCTCAAAATTTTTTTCACTAGCTTCAATTTGGAGAAGCTTCTTTCAGCCGCCAATTGATACGCAGGCTTGTTGCCTGTTGGTATACACTGTTGCCTTGTCGGCATATGGGCTGATAGCATCTACTATACAGTATACACATGGATACCCTTATGGGCCCCTAGCCTTATGGGCCCATGGGCATCGCACAGGCTGCCCCCCCATAGGACAGGCCTGTCTAGGATCACGCTTCGACAGACCGTCTACGCCAAGCGTGTCGTTGAGCTAGCTGGGCTCACCGACTGCAACCCAGCTCTCACTCCGATTGAGGAGAGGCTAAAGCTGAGCCACGACAGCACGACGGAGGAGGTGGACGCTATGTAGTATCGACGTCTTGTGGAGAGCCTTCGCTACCTCGCCCACACACGACCGGACTTGGCATTCTCTGTTGGCTACGTTAGTCGGTTCATGCAGCGACCGACGACGGAGCACC
The DNA here is from genome assembly GCF_019320115.1 of Miscanthus floridulus. Lineage (NCBI taxonomy): Eukaryota > Viridiplantae > Streptophyta > Magnoliopsida > Poales > Poaceae > Miscanthus > Miscanthus floridulus. The sequence goes on along the minus strand of NC_089597.1, from coordinate 115,555,083 downwards.
AGCAGGCTGTGAAGAGGATCATCCGCTATGTTGCGGGGACTCTTGACCACGGCCTCTACTACCCTAGGTGCCCTGGGGCGGCACACTTCGTCGGGTACAGCGACAGCGACCACACCGGCGACATCGACACCAGCAAGAGCATGAGTGAGATCCTCTTCCTCCTCGACAAGTGCCTCGTTAGCTGGCAGTCGATCAAGCAGCAGGTGGTGGCCCTATCCAGTTGCGAGGCCGAGTACATAGCGGCCTCCACCGCTTCGACTCAGGCGCTCTGACTCGCTCGACTGCTTGGTGATCTCCTCGGTAGAGACACTAGAGCGGTGGAGCTCAGGATGGATAGCAAGTCCGCTCTGGCCCTAGCAAAGAACCCCGTTTTCTATGAACGGAGTAAGCACATCCGGGTGAGGTACCACTTTATCCGATGCTGTTTGGAGGAAGGGAGCATTAAGGCGAGCTATATCAACACCAAGGACTAGCTTGCGGACCTGCTTATCACGCCTCTTGGGAGGATCAAGTTCCTTGAGCTCTGCTCCTGGACCGGGATGATTCAATTTTCCCACAAGATGACGCACAAGACTTAGGGGGAGAATGATGGGATAAGTCTCTGTGTTGGCTGGTCTTTGTGGGGCTGCAACATATGGTGGTCTTGCTGCTCATCAAGAACAACATCTTTGACTGGCTAGGACAGCATCTTAGCATCTAGGACAACATCCTTGACTGGCTAGGACAGCATCTTAGCATCTAAGACAGTATCTATTTTAGGATAGCATTTAGGACAGCATATACTTGGCATCTTGGCATAGTTTTAGGATAGCATTTAGGACAGCATATGCTTGGCATCTTGGTATATGCTTGGCTGGCTAGCGGCCTATAAATATGTATCTCCAACCCCTTAAGTTGGCATGACATTTGCGTGAGAAATAAACCAGAAAATTGCTCTAATTTCTAGTGTCATCCTCTCTCGATGAGAGTAAGAATTCTGCTACTACCAAGAGTAAGAATTCAGCGACTAACACGATAGAATCAACGACTGCAGAACAGTCCGTCCCTTTCTATTTTCTATTCGCTTGGCTGATAAGCTATGGTTGAAAATACTGTTGGCTGATTTGTTGTGAGAAAAAAATACTGTTTGTTAACTGAAAAATACGGTTTGTAAGTCAAACGAACATGGCGCTAATTGGATAACGCAGTGGAGTGGGTGTGGATAACCTACTGATGGCAAAAGGCTTTCTTGATTTTATAAAGATTCCCAATTGCGTGTGTGTATGCTACGGATGCTGAAACTGCTCAACGACGAGCAACGAGGAACTCAGTTAGTACTACCTCCACGTAGAGAAAATTGCACATTGGGGAGTCTAATTATCGCGCGCTTAGCAGTTTTGGAACTCCAATCATTGACTTATGTGTATTTTATCTCTTTTGTGGTATTTGGCCATGTATTTGTGGCCTTGATGGACGAATTTGCCCTTCTGTGAAATTGACATGTCCCATATCTCTTGTCCGCGCCCGATCATACGAAGTCGCGCCGCCCTTCCCTTCGCGACCTGCCTCGACGGACGCGCGGCGTCTATGGAAGGATCGGATGACACCAGCCTGGCCGCGCCCGCTCGCGAACTGGCCGCGCCGGCCCTAGGCTTGGCGGCGGCGGCCACGAAGCCTGCCCAGGCACACCGGTCTCGGCCATGAAGTATGTACGTACATCCGACGAGAACAGAAGGAGCAAAAATCACAGAAGGGCAAAGATGTTCTTTTAGATGGCAAATACGTGTATAAAGATAAAAAATAGGGAAAATACACACCATGTCATAAAAATCAAGGGTTATTTTTATGAAGCAACCATTGCGGTCGTAAACCTGCTAAACGCGTCCCAAATATGCAATTTTCTCAACCACGAGAGCATCGGTTACCCCATTCCATCTTCCTCTTCGGCGGCGCCGGCGCCCACACCACCGAACCCTCTTCCAGCTTTCCTTCCACCCAAGCACGCCGGGCACCCATCGTCGCCGAAGCCCCTGCCCCTCCTGCCCCCGCTGTACTGGTAGTGGATTGAATCAGAGCGGACTGCGTCGGGTTGGGTCTAGTGCTTTCGCTGGTAACGAATCATAACTTGCTTGGATGGATTGGTTTATCTTGTTGCCAGCAATCAAATTCATTTTCCCACTCCTTTCTCTGCATCAGTAAATTTCGGTTGCGGATTCCTCTCCTGCGCGGCACAAGCTGAGTCCTATCCCTATCCGCCCCCTGTTGCAGCCTTGCGGAAGGCAATGGTGGGGTTCGGATGGAGAGTCGGCTCAAAGTTGCAGAGATGGGGCTGGAGCTGCCTCCGGGGTTTCTCTTCTGCTGCATTTCCATCTCAGCTGGAGGTGACTATCCATATCCACGAATCATGATGTCTAGATGGGGTTTTCTGGCTTCACAGACTACTTCTACTATAATTGCAACGTCTACCTTGACTAATTAAAAAGGAAGAAGCTTTGACATTTTTTTCTGACTCAATTCATCTAGTCATTGTTTAAGGTAGATATGGGCATCGCGATGTGCAATGCTGGTTTTCATGAGTCGCTGGTGCTTTTCAGAATGTCGGATTCATCGGACTTGGGAACATGGGTTCCCATATGGCAAGGAACTTGATCACGGCTGGATACAAAGTGACTGTTCATGATATGTAAGTTCCTGCCTATCCTTACATACACTGTTCATGATATGGGTCACAGAGTTCATTGATTTTTTTCTTCTGGTTCTCATTCGATAAACATTGAATCTATCTATCAGAAATGAAAATTCAATGAAGAAATTCTCAGACGATGGAATCCCCACAAAACAGTCTCCACTTGAAGTATCAGAGTCGAGTGATGTCATAATTACCATGCTTCCTTCATCTTCTCATGTAAGTAGATTGTTTCTGTAACTCCTATTCTTGTCAAATCAATTCTTGATCAACCATTTGGATCATGACATCAGAAGTAGACGGTAATTATCCTTCTGTGTAGCATGTCCTATATCCAACCATCTTTACAAATATAGCTTATTTTCCTGGAACTTTGATTTAGGATGGTCATGGATGCTTTTCAGGTTTTAGATGTATACAATGGACCCAATGGCTTGCTTTTTGGGGGCGAACGCCTGGGACCATGGTTATACATAGATTCATCAACAGTTGATCCACAAACATCAAGAAAGATATCGACAGCCATATCAAGATGCCATTTAAAAGAAAAGAAAGGTTAAGTTCCACCATATAACATTAGAGCCATAATCTACTATTGGCAGTTGTGATGTAAAAACTTCAATTGAGTTTAAATGAATGCTAATTATTTCTGTTACTGGCATCAATTAATACTATGTTCAGGTTACGCTGAAAGCCCTATGATTCTGGATTCTCCAGTGTCTGGAGGTGTTCCTGCTGCAGAAGCTGGCAAGCTAACTTTCATGGTATTATTTCTTGCTTTTCATCATAATAACTTGTAGCTGTTTGGTCAGACTAAAAAACTATTACATTAAGATAGAAGAAATTGATATTTATTTTTTGTTTCAAGCAATGATGTACAGGTGGGTGGTCTTGAGGAAGCATATTTAGCAGCCAAGCCCTTACTTCTCGCAATGGGGAAAAAGGCAATCTACTGCGGTGGGGCTGGAAATGGCTCGGCAAGTTTTGTTAACCTTCATTCTTCAAAAAAATTCTCAGTGTGATGATGATTCCGGCTCACTCTTGATATTGGGTATTTAAGGCTGCAAAGATATGTAACAACATGGCAATGGCAATCAGCTTGCTTGGGGTCTCCGAGGCCTTGGCTCTTGGTCAGAATCTTGGGATCAAAGCAACCACTCTTACAGACATTTTCAACTGTTCAAGCGCTCGCTGCTGGAGTAGGTATTGTCTCCTTTGCTCATCTAATCATCTTATTGCGGTCTAAGCTGCTGCGACTTTGGGATTTGCTTCCTAAAGAATTGGAAGTGTAACAACCATGATTCAGTTGGGTGTCATGAAGTATGGAGATTAGTTTTTTAGCTTCAGCTTGTATGTTGCATCATCTGAATTTTAAGTGGTTTTCGTTTTTGTCGATTTCAACAGCGATACATACAATCCAGTTCCTGGAGTTATGGAAGGTGTACCATCATCAAGGAACTATAGCGGTGGTTTCACTTCCAAACTAATGGTACAAATTGACACTTGATCAAATTCTACTGTAGAATATTAAGCAGAATTACTTTACCTAAGGATGAGTTGATGTGTCTATTATACTCTTATGAATATACAAGTGAGTTGCTTGGGAACAGTGTTTACTAGTATTTAATCTATGTGCATAGCAAAAGCTATGTACCTTGAAAAGCCAGAAAAACTTACAATTTAGAACAGAGGAGTAGCTTGTACTGATAAGTTAGTCTCCTACTGATTTCCCATAGAGAAAGGTTGCTTGAGTGGAGTACCAGATTAAACTTTGTTCACTGTTTACATCTCTCTGCAGGCTAAAGATTTGGATTTGGCCATGGCTTCTGCTGTCTGGAGTTGGCTTCAAATGCCCTATGGGTTCCGAGGCACTTGAAATGTAAAACACTTTCGCCCTCTTTTTGTCTTTTCATGAGATGACACTTGGTAGAACAAGATATTACTCCCTCTCCATTGCTTTGCGACTAAGCTGGTGCTCTCTGCAGTTACCGAAAGCTGTGCGAGGATGGCTGTGAACTCAAAGACTTCTCGTGCTCATTCAGACATTACTATGCTGGCAAGGATGAAGAGTGATCTTGAAGTTACGCTGCAAATTTTCCTCCTTTCAAAATCAATAAAACAAATAAAGTTATTGGAATGCTTACAGTGTAAGCCGTGTAGCGCTGTACCGAGACAGGGTTGTTGAGCTGTAGGGATGATCTGATCACCTTGTAAACTGTTATTTGTTGCTTCTAGGCAATCGGGCAATAGATTGTTCTGGGACAGATTCGACCATGAGCCAAGAACTGCCAGTTTCCAGCATTTTCGTTTCTGTTGTCGCCAACAAAATTGAGATGCGTTGATCTGAGCTATGTGCATCAGAATATCAGATAGAAACATCCCGCCTTCGTCTGCCGCTGCTGCAGCCTGCAGTGATGCACCTGCACGCCAGTTGTCAGTCACACCCGTCGGCCGTGCCAGCGGCTCCCGTCGAGGTAAGAAGAGAGGAGCGCATAGTAGTGTGTTGCGCGACGGCTCCAACGAAGAACCACTGCAGCTGGCGCCGGGGCGACGGCAGCGGCGGCCGCCGAGGAGGGCGGTGGTGCGGGCAAATCTGAACCCAGCTAAGTGTACACGACAGCAGCACGAGTATTGGCCCGCTACGGCTCCGTTGACGTGTCCTTAAACCCGGCTCCGCTTCTTTTTTTTAAAAAGTATTTTTCTCTAACAAATTTATCCAGATTCCACGTACGGCTCCGTTCACGTGTCTTTAAATCCGGCTCCGCCTCTTTTTTTTTTTTTTTCGAACAGCTCTCACAAATTTATCCACGTTCCTCCTGGCTAACGGGATCTCCTCGAGGAAGGGGCCTACTTGGAAGGGTGAACAGCCGCTCTCCCCGAGATCCAAACCCCCGCACCCGCGGCGCCGGCGACGGAGGGAGGAGGCGATGCACGGCCGGCCGCGGCGCCCAGCCAAGCCTGAGGACGAGGAGGCGGCGTCAGCGAAAGCCGCCAAGCTCCGGGACCTCCAGGCCCAGGTCCTGCACAATCACCATGCCCGCACGTAAGCCGCCGCCCGCCCGTACCTACACCCTCCTCCCTCTCTTCTTGCTCCATCTAGCACCGGTCGTTTCTGGCAACCTATAGGACTAGCATGATAGAGCTTCGGCTAGCTCTCATGGCTTGGCGATTTTCCTGCGGAGGAATGATGCGATTTTTATTGCTTCGTTCACGCTGTGTTATCTGGTTCTTTCTTGAAGCTATGAAGGCCCGCGGTTGCCTCATTGTTCTTGGAGGTCCTCATTACCTGGCCTGGTGCATATAATTGCAAATTATCTGTCGTTTAATCAGTCATATAGCAAAGAAAAAGATTGGATGCCATATCCCAGTTGTAATTTCACCCTTTTTCCTTGACGACAAAGTAAAGATCCCAAATTCAGTCTACCGGAGTAGTGCTTGATAACACACTGGACTTATTTGATCAATGGCTAGGGCCTGTAGGTACACCAAGGAGGCAATTGGGCTGAGCTTCAAGTTGCTCGAGATAAATCCAGAGGCCTACACCGCATGGAACTACCGGAAGCTTGCGTTTCAGCACAATGTGAAGGAGCTTTCTGACCCGGAGGCCATCAAGTCTGCTGTTGATGATGAGCTGAGAGTGGTTAGTTCTCTGATCCATCAACACTATTGTATCAATTAGAAGTGGAGGTCTTGTGTTTTTGTGCTTTAGTCGTTTCTGGCGCCCATTGCAATTGCCTACTTAGATGATGTTCAAATTTGGAATTTCGAAGGTTGAGGTTGCTTTAAGGCAGAACCCAAAGTCCTATGGGGCTTGGTATCACCGGAAGTGGTTGCTAAACCAAAAGCTAGCGCCCGTGGATTTCAAACGTGAGTTTGGCCTCTTGGATAAACTGTTGAAGGTGGACGCCAGGAATTTCCATGGATGGAATTACCGAAGGTAGGTTTCTGTTGTTGGAGATTACAGTCAAGATAGTCCGTTTGGATTGATTCCCCCCTTTTACAGGTTCCTTGCAAGATTCATGGGCGTGCCAGATGAGGAGGAGCTAAAGTATACCATGGATAAAATCAGTGAGAACTTCAGTAATTACTCGGCATGGCATAATCGTAGGTATACAATTGTTATTTATGGTCATTCTTTCAGGATTATGATAAAATACCAAGGAATGTTATGTGGTGAGCTTTGGACAAACATAAAGTCCCAACGAAGTACGTCGGGATCATTAAGGATATGTACCACAATGTTGTGGCTAGTGTTCGGACAAGTGATGGAGACACGGATGACTTCCCGATTAGGATAGGACTACATCAAGGGTCAGCTTTGAGCCTTATCTGTTTGCCTTAGTGATGGATGAGGTCACAAGGGACATACAAGGGGACATTCCCTTGGTGTATGCTTTTCGCGGACGATGTAGTGCTAGTTGATGAAAGCCGGACATGAGTGAATAAAAAACTGAAGTTATGGCGGGAGACTTTGGAGTCCAAATGTTTTAGACTCGGTAGAACTAAAACTGAGTATATGAGATGTGACTTCAGCACTACTACTCGGGAGGAGGAAATATATTAGGTTGGAAGGTCAAGTACTGCCTAGGAATGATACCTTTCGATATTTAGGATCAATGCTACAGAGAGACAGAGATATTGATGAAGATGTTAGCCATAGAATCAAAGTAGGGTGGATGAAGTGGCGCCAAGCATCTGGTGTCCTATGTGACAAAAGGGTACCACAGAAGCTAAAAGGCAAGTTTTATAGGACGGCGATTAGACCTGCTATGTTGTATGGTGCAGAATGTTTGCCTACGAAAAGACGACATGTTTAACATATAAGTGTCGTGGAATTGCGTATGTTGCGTTGGATTTGCGGTCATACAAGAAGGGATCGAGTTCGGAACGATGATATACGTGATAGATTAGGGGTAGCACTAATTGAAGAAAAGCTTATCCAACACCGGTTGAGATGGTTTGGATATGTCCAACGGAGACCTCCAGAGGCACTGGTGCGTAGTGGAATCCTAAGCCAGGATAGTAACGTGAAGAGAGGCAGAGGAAGACCGAAGTTGACTTGGGTAGAGGACAATAAAAGGAGACTTGAAAGGATGGAATATACCCAAAGACTTAGCCTTAGATAGGAGTGCTTAGAAAACAGCTATTCACGTGCTTGAACCTTGATTGCTTCTACTGGGTTTCAACTCTAGCCTACCCCAACTTGTTTGGGACTTAAAGGCTTTGTTGGTGTTGTTGGTGTTGTTGATTCTTTCAGGATGATTTGTATACAATTATTATTTATGGATGTTCTTTCTAAATGCTTACTCTGACTTTTTCATATGTCCATGTGGTGATGTTAGAATTTTTTGTTCTAAACCTATACTTGGTGACCATGGATTATGGTTAATGAAAATAGATGTAACAGCCATTTGAGTGAAGAAAATGTAGTCTGCTCCACCTTTAATTTTCAGCTGTAGTGAAATAAGCAGTAATTACTGGCAAACTGAGCTGCCACTTTATAGTAATGTCATAATGTGATTACATTTCATGTTAAACAGCAAATGGAAACAGTGTGTTTAGTCTTATGTAGTTTGTACTGTAAATCGATATGCTGTAAATATGCTTACTTCCTGTAATTGGCAAAGGATATTTTGATTCCTTGTATTACCCTTGGTCCTATTTGTCTCAATGTGTACTATTATGTTTACTTTTTGGTTTTGGTACTTATATTAAAATCATATATTTGCTGCAATTTCGTTCTCATTCACCTTTTTGGCAGTATACTTCTGTCCAACCTACTAATCCAGCAGAGCAAAGGTTTTGAGTCAAAGCAGAAGATTTTTTCCGAGGAGTTTGAACTTGTTACTCAAGCTCTCTTTACAGATCCAAGTGACCAAAGTGGATGGTTCTATCACCTCTGGCTTTTAGCTCAAACGTCTAGTCCAGATAACCCCCAGCTGATTGCTTCATGGCCTTCTAATGCTGCAAAGCTCACTTCCTCTTTGATCAAGGAAAAAGTTGAGCAGCACACACTTTCATCCATCTGGTCAAGGACTGTACCCATTGTTCTTTATTTTAATGAGCCTGTCAAAGGATTAAATCAATCAAGTGTTAACTTAAAGTCTGATTTGGAGTTCAGCAAGGATATTCAATGGAGACCCCTCACAATGGCAGACTCTGGGTATTCTAACTGTTGGGCCGCATATCTCCAAATTAGCAATGAATGTAGCAGTTTGCAGGAATATTCTGTTGAAGTGAACATACCCTGCTCGGATGACATTGTGTCTAGAAGTGGCTCTAACTACAATAGTCCTGTGCATTTTACATTTGACATTGAACTGATTAGCAATGACACAGCCGAGGGTTTAGATCTGTTTGATAAGCCAGTTGCCTGGAATTGCTCAGAATCCTTCCAGTCTCATGGAAACCATGATCCTATCCCTGTTGATCTGCTAAAGATCACTAGCGCTTTGGTTGAACAGGACTCAAATTGGCATTTTGAAAGACTATCCGAGGAAATAGATCTTTTCAGAGAGTTACCTGATGACAATAGGTTAGGCTCTAAATTCATTCTGAAGCTGCTTTTTCATAATTATAACCTCATTCTCATAGCATACTCTCTTTTCCAGCAAGTTTGGGAAGTTGACATTAGCCCGGCTATTGCTTGCTTGTGCTGCTATAAAATCCCGTGGAAGATCTCTAATTGAAAGGAAGGGTTACTGTGAAGAGGCTCTGGGGCTCTTCACTGACTTGATTCACCTGGATCCATCTCATAAGCAATACTACGAGGATGAACGGAGCTTAGTCCTGATGGATAAGGTAACATAAAGAGTGTTTGAAGAGACTTTGCTAACGGATAATGTGCTGCTGTCTAACTTAACTTTTCCTTGCAGCTAACATGTGACATGGAGACTTTCATGAATCACTGTTCAGTTCAGGTTCAACCAAATTCAGCTCCCCTGAATCATGTGCAACTTTGCAGATTGTCTTTAACACGCATTGGATTTGCTGAACGCTTGTTGTGGGTTCAAATGCTGGACCTAAGCCATAATAGTCTTAGATCAGTCGAAGGTTAGCATTTGAATCATCTCTCTTATGTCCACTTCAAGAAAAAAAAATTATGATATTTTAACTGTGTAACAAGGCCTGTGAATTAACTTCTCAAATGCAGTTGGTCTGCTATAGCTTCTCAAATGCAGTTGCAGAACTGATAACTATATTAAACTAATTTCTATTTATGAGATAATTGGCTTAGTCATTGGCAAATGCCTGAAGGATAAGATTTGAGAAACAGTGGCTTTGGGATGCTAACATTTTGTTCTTTTAAGGTTTGGAGGCTTTGCAGCACCTTATGTTCTTGAACATTAGCAACAACCAGATCAGTAGTTTCACAGCACTTGAACCCCTTATGAAGATAATCTCATTGAAAGTTCTGGATTTATCCTTCAACAAGATTGGAGCTCACTCAATTGACACAACACGGTATATCTGCTCGTCTCCATTCTCACACAAAATCAAAGCAAGTGAAGCTTTTGAAGAGTACCAGAAGGTAAATATCAACGTGGAGGAATACTGGGACGCCATACGGTTCTTTAGATCTCTGAAGTTGGCACAGCTTGATATCAAAGGAAATGAAATTGCCAGCAAGGAGAACTTCAGAACTCTTGTCGTGACGCTCATTCCTTGTCTAAAATGGTTTGATGGTGAAGATGTCAATTAATTGATGGGGAGAACCTCAGAACTCTTGTCGTGACACTCATTCCTTGTCTAAAATGGTTTGATGGTGAAGATGTCAATTAATTGATGGCTTTCACTTAAGAGTTGTGCAAACTTGGGTAGTGTCAAGGCTCACACTGTAAACTAAGTTTTGCTAGAAGCCATTGATTTGCTTCATATGTACTGCTATTTTTGTTTAAGCGAATCTGAGACCCAAATATGATGTTACAGAGTTCTGAATTTTCAGGATTGAACTGTCATAGATCATACAAGAAAGAAGATTGTTATCTAATTGCAAGTTGTTGTTACTTTCACAATTTTTTAAGTTTAAAATAGAACATAGCTATACTGCTACCATTTACATTTTTGCGGTGAAAGTTGCTCTTGCCGAGGTTATCTGTCAATGATTTTGTAATTAAACTTCAGGAGTTTGAATGCAGTTGATGTACTACAGATTTTCTCCCCATCTCTTTTTACAAGTCCTGAAGCTAAATTCCCTATCAGAGGCTCTTGCTTCTAGTGTTGCAGCCTCAGCCTTCACTAGTTGAACAATTTGTAATTTCTTTTGATATGCACTCTTCTGAACTCCTGTTTCTGTTGTTGTAGCTCTGGAATGACTATGGAAAATTAACTCTACATCATAGTATAGAAAATAGAAATGCTCATGCATGAAGCACTTCACATCTGCATGTAATAATCATTCAATAGCTAGAAACTCCTTCCATGCCCTTCCTAATAGTTTCAAATAAACAATTCTTTAAAAATAGGAACACAATTCTTTAAAAATAGGAACACCAATTTTGTTCTTCAAAGATGTTAGCTAGTACAACAACAAAAAACAGGTTATTTGAATTCATGCCATTATAATTTTCGATGTTTGGATAAACGTCAGTTACTATTCGTCTATTTTGAAGCATGCCATTACAATTCTTCGTTTCTCACAAAAATGCCACTGAATACGTATGGACACAGCTTGGGTCCAGCTGCAGGCGTATATGAAGACGTATACTTCATCTCCCCTGTCACTGACACGCAGGGCCCCACATGCCATCTTCTTCTTCCTCTCCCCCGCAGCGCGTCCTGCCCTAACGCCGGCTGGGCGCCTCCTCCCCGGTGGGATCCCCAGTGTGGCCGCGACGACCCTCTCCGGCGCTGGTAGTTCTCCTCCCCCGCGGGGCGGCCCTCACATGTCGGCGATGCCCCTCCTCGGCTGGCGACCCTCGCTAGCCACACCAGAACGAGTGCCCTCGTCGGTCGGAGCTCCTCCCCGTAGGCGGCCCTCATTGGCCGCACTCATCCCCTATGGGCGGCCCTTGCCGGCGGAGCTCGACAGCCCTCGCCGGCGAAGCTCCTGCTCGTGGGCGGCCCTTGCCGGTCAGGCACCTCTCCCCGTGAACAGCCCTCGCCGGCGGCGCCCTCGTCCCCCTCCCCGCGACGATGTTATTCGATGGCCGAGTTCATTGGAACAATGAGAGGAAGAGGATGACATGTGGGCGAGCAGCCGACGATGAGAGCACCACAGCCGAGCAGCAGGACGCGCCCGGTGCGGAGCTCACCGCCCGGGCAGCGCGCCGAGGACGCGGCCGGCGCGGAGCTCGCGGCCTGACCGACGTGCTGCTGCTCGCCGTAGCCGTGGCTGCGTCGGGATGGAGAGAGAGAGGAGGAGAGGAGGAATTAGAAGATGACATGTGGGGCCCGCGTGCCAGTGACAGGGGTATACGTCTTTGTATACGCCTGTAACTGGGCCCAGGCTGTGTTCATACGTATTCAGTGACATTTTTGTGGAAAACGAAAAATTATAATGGCATGCTTTAAAATAGACGAATAGTAATAGCGTTTCTCCAAACATAAAAAATTATAATGGCATGAATAAAATAAAAAAAATGCAGCCGTTCAGATAACAGAATTGGCTGCAATCTATGCATAGCATCTTCAGAAGCACAATTCATTCCAAACACAGGAGCGACATCTTCTCTTCAACGGAGCAATCAACCTGGCAAGACGACCGGCAGGCGGCCGGGATGAGGATGAGCCCCAGGCAGCGCTGCTCCGTGGGAGGCGAGCAATGGCGGGCGGCGCTGCGGTACTCCACGGCGTCCTGGAGGATGATGTTGCCGTGCTTGTCGATGCAGTGGAACTAGGCCGTGGAAGTAGCGGCCGTCGTTGACGCCGATGAGCATCCGCCGGAACAGCAGCTTCCGCCCGACGGCCGGCGAGCTGCTGCCGGCAGCATCCACGGGCGCAGTGGAGCTGTTGCAGTACGCGTCTCCGGAAACCGGGATGGCTTGGGATGGCCCTGGTGGCCCTCCTCCTTCCATTGTGCCAAGAACGATCCCCCCTCCTGGTAGATGAGCATGGCATGTGTATAACAGGTTAAAGAAGATTGGACATGCTACCTGCTGGCATTCTGTTCGCAGAATTAGGGGCTGTTGTTCTGAGTGGCTCATAAAATTATGTCACATCAAATATTTAGATGCCTAGTAAGAAGCATTAAATATAGATTAATTATAAAACCTAATTACATAGATGGAGGTTCAATTTCCAAGACTGGATTTTTTTAAGCCTAATTAATCTATCATTAGCACTATGTTTACTGTAGCACCATGTTGTCAAGTCATGGACTAATTATGTTTAAAAGATTCGTCTCGTAAATTAGTCGTAAGTTGTATAATTAGTTTCATAATTAATCTATATTTAATACTGCATATATGTGTCGAACATTCGATGTGATAGGAATTTTAGGAGGTGGCTAAAGAACCAAACATGCCCTTAGTACACAAGAGTTGATGCCTGGTTTACTTAAGAATCTCGATGGGAGGGGTGGACAATTTTTGCAGAAAATCTTGAAGTTGGTAGGTATGATGTTGTAATTGGGTCAGATCCGAATACAGATAGGTTACGCTAGGGTTTGGGGTGCTCGGTGGAGAAGGATCGTGCATACCGGTGGGTGCTCGTCGCCTGCGAAGACCTAGCGGAGGGCGGCGGCACTCGCCTGGTCTGCGCCCGAGGAAGGAAAAGCGAGCGAGAGAGGGAAGGGCCCACTAGAGCCTGGATTATCCAAATTCTCTTTGCATTCCTTGGACTCTATTTAACTCTGTTTTTTTTTTGAGTGGAGGACTCTATTTAACTGGACCTGCAGTCCAGACTTTTTTTTGAGTGGATAGTTGATTGAGCCAAACAAATAAATAAGAAAGCCTCTCATAGCAATTGAGGAAGAAGGTTGGGCGAAACTATGTTAGAGCTAGCATAATCATCCCGGCCATTGGGTTTGTATCGCTCGGTTGATAAAAAGCAAGGAAACATCTGCTCTTCCATCCTACAAATAAATAACCTTGTAGCTATGAATCTAGACATCTAGATTCGTAGCTAAAATATCATTTAGGACCCCTTTAGATTGTAGAAGAAATGTAGAATTTTAACTTCTATGGATGAAATTACTGTAGCACTATTTGGTTCACACGAAATGATCATGGGGAAAACATAGAAAACTTTCCTTTGTTTTGATTTCACAAGAAAAAATCATAGAAAAAAACATCCACTCCAACCTCATTGTTTCTTGTTCCTATGTTTTTCTTGTGGTCCATCCAAACACCTATACCTATAACATTCCTATATTTTTCATTTCTATATTTTACATATGTATTCCTATCTATTCCTATGTTTTTCCTATTTCTGTATTTTTTTTCAATCCTGTGTTCCAAAGGAGCCTTACTTTGGAACAAGGTAATTCCAAAGAGGCCTTACTTTGGAACAGGGTAAGTATAGACAAGTTCTAACTCAAAGTATCATGTTTTAGTGTGACAAAAGTGTACATGAATACAAAAATTATACCAAGATACTGCAATATGATGAAAATATATTAATTGAATTAATTATATTTACAACATTGGTCTGTACAAAATCATAAAGGGCACATGTAAGATTAAAAATTTAAAATTCCAGTGGAGTGCCTCATTCTAACCCTTAGGCAAACGACTAAGAGTCGAATCCTAGAAAGATACATCAATAATTATTCCCACGTCATTCGCAAAAAAAATCATTTCCATGTGTTTCTATTATTATCGTCCACGGAAAGCTATATAGTCATAACTTTATTATCAAAGTTGTCAAAATCATAATCTTGAATCGGATCAGAAAGTCGCTACATTTGTCATACCTTCAACAACTTACGTGTAAGTTGTCGTACTTCTGAAGTACTCCCTCCGTCCCAAGAAGAAGGACATTATGAGTTGCGTGAAGGTCAAACTTTCTTATTGTGGCAGAACCGCCCGAAATAACTTACTTATGGAGGCGCTTGTCTTCCACTAGACATTAAACACCCCGAAGGTGAGATACATCAGGCAGTTCTGTCGAGCACACCCCAAGGGAGAGCCCAAAAATCCATATTTTTCAACAGGATCATAAATAGGAGAATAAAGCTTACAACATTTTAGCCATTTCTTACATCACTTTCCGTGCAACATCAGAGTATAATATTTATTGTTTATAACAGTGGAATATAACTAGGTTATCAGAGTTTTAGCGGAAATAAAATCATTTAATGACAAGTAAAACATTAACATAATGATCCATTATATACATCATAACAGGTTATAAGTTTTTCCATTGTAAAATATTTTGGGTGGAAGTTTTAAATAAACTCTATGTCCGCAACGTTGAGAAAATCCTCGTTGAGCCCACCAGGAGGTTTCCGCATACAAGTGTCAGCTCTAGCATCCATCTGTCACTTGCAACAGGGTAAGACAAACCCTAAGTACTCAATTGTACTCTGCAAGACTTACCCGTCAGAAGAAAAGAAAAGACTCCAATGATATACAAGGCTATCTGGCTTGTGGATTTATTGCATCTGCAGGAGCATTACTAAACATGTGTCCTTATATTCAATTTTATTAGCAGTCACCATTAGTTCATTAACTAACTATTCTATGTAAGCACCTATGCTACTTTCAAGCAGGTGGTAAGCAATCAGAACTATTTTACCATCTTTCATATTTCAGTTCTTACTACGGTGCTAGATCGTAGCCAAGTCGTACCGTATCACATGACAATTTACGAACCAATGTATCACAGCTGAGTACCCTGAAACACATGTCCCGCTTGTACCCCAGGCACAAGCAGGACCAACCCACCACTTTCCTGTCAAGGGGTCCAGGTCTCCGTCCAAACTTGGACTCCAAACCCCCACACCTGAGTCCCGGACTCAGTGTGGTGCTTAGACCTCCACCATCTCCGTCTCCAATCAGTCGGTCCAAAAAGAGCCAGAACCCACGACAAGAGAGCAACGAGCCTTCCCACCCCCATAAGGAAGTATGTGCTCAGGATAATAAGTCTGTGACCTGACTAGAATCCAATACAACGGCCGGTCCTTATCCGACATAGGCAGAACAAGTGTAATCCGAGCCTCGCTCAAATGTCTAACCAAGTCCAGATCCAAAGTATCATTCTGCCCGGTCTCTAATTATTATTCATATATATTCTATGTGATAGTAATATAATAACAACAATAATATCTTTTCTATCTCTCATGAGTGACGGGTAATCACTCGACTTCTACCGGGTCCTATAGTATAGCAATCTATACGATACTGATATACTAGTAGGACTCATAGGATAAGGATATATATATGCAAGTGGTTTTCATTCAACTTCTTAAAACTTAATGTATAAGCATAAGATAAAGTACAGAATAATAGGGGTTATGCACCGGGGCTTGCCTAGGTAAGATATAACCAAGTTAACTTTCATCTTGGTGGCATGATCATTAAGTCACCATCTTTTCCGCTACTCCGGTCATCTCCACGATTCCATCGTTGTTCGTGGATTCAACGCAGAGACGCAATTAACCAATGGTAACTGCAACTCTATAATACGATTATGCTCCAGGAGCTAACGAGCTAGCTTAATGACTACGCACTAGTCTACGTATCCATGTCACCAAGTAAGGCTTGTTTTCAGAAAATATTTTCGTTCTACAACCCTCAATTATTTTTGACATTTGATTGATTAATTATATATTTTTGTACTAGGGCTTATTTAGTTACCTTAACAAACTAATTTTTATGGAGCTACAAAAATTATAGTGAGCACCTAATAATGTTAGAAATTTACTGTAAAAATTTCAGAGTCAACACTATTATCAATTTATCATGAAAATTCCTACAAGTTTACGCTTAAATAATATTAGAGCATGTTAAAATTTTTAAGGCAGCCATGAAATATTTTAGAACTATGGGAACCAAGTACACTAGCAGGTAGATCATGATTTTATGAACTTAACAAAATTGGTTTCATAATTTTTGGTCAACTACACAAATTTATATTGAATTTATAAGTTTACCTTGGAAAACTAATTAGAAAATGATTTAGAAAAAGAAAAGGGCCGATGGCCAACGATTCGGCCCACCAAGCGGCCACGCACGTAGCAGGCCGACCCACCAAGCGGCCCACGGCGAGGAGCCCGCACGCGCCTGCCCATTTTGCAAAAGAGGGCTCGTACTCTTAAAAATTCAAACGACACTATGCAACACTGTTCCACTAGTCTCGAGTTTTGCCCAAAGCACCCCGGAATACATCGCCTTCGTAATGGGGCGGTCCTCGGTGTGCCCGCGCGCGGCGGCGCGGCACATCGGTGGCAACAGCGGTTACGCCAGGCCAACTAGGCTCGCTACGACGGAAGTAAGGGACCGGCAACCATCTACTGCTAAACACGCAAGAATGGGTGGCGGTTAGGGACTCGGAGGCGCACTATCGCGAGTTGCAGCGGCAAGCGGCTATCCGCGGCGACGGCGTGACTGTTCTAGCTAGTCTACGCCCTCACGGCTAGGTAGAGATGGCGGAGAAGCATCCGTAGCTCACCGTGGTGTACACCCTACTGACAGTTGAAGCTGGGAAGCGCTGTGGCGGCCTGGCCACGTGCGCCCGAGATGGGGCGGCAGCGCTCTGTGATGGACACCGGCGAGTCACCACGTCACCGACGAGTTCCCTGGCCAAAATAGTGCGAGCACCGAAAAAGGTCGTGACCAGCCCGAGACCGAGCCCGGCGCCAGCTGCGCATGAGCGCGAGGCGACCGTGCCCACGGGGCCAAATGGACGAAATGGTGACATGCACGCTTATTAAAGAGGGCCAAAAACTACTTACCAACTCGATGAAGACTCAACCAACTCTATGAACCCAAAGTCGATACTAACATCTAGCTAACGAAGCAAACCTCACATCTAGAGAGCGACCAGAAAGGGAGATAGGGAGGTGCCAACATGGGTTCGTCACGCTGAACACCGGTTCACGAATCGAACACCGAATCAGGGTTCACAACGCGTTCTAGTGAAGTTAGGGCAATTTTAGAGTGGACAACATGACATCCAACACAATGTCGACCCATGCCATGCTCAAGCACTCGTTTTTATGCAATTAACAATACCAAAACGTGCGACTAGTGTTTAAACATTTTTATTAGAAATTAAATGTCAAAATAGCATTGTCTTACTACTTTTCCATACTTAAGAAGTTAAGGATTTCAATTGAGGCTAAGTCACCATTAACTCTTTTGTCGTAATTTTTAATAGATCTAAACCTTGTTAACTTCAACCAATAAATACTTCATGTAATAGTCCATACCCTATACTAACCTGGAGGAGCAAAATATTTAAGCACCATTTAACTATTTCGCTCAATATAATTCGTCAAAAATGATATTTTAACAATCGTTCAAGTGCTTGCCGACTTAACGAAAAGAGCTTATCTTAACGTCAAGTTTGATTTTAGAGGTCCCAAAACACTAGTTAACAACATCTATTTTCCAAAAGTTAAAGTTACATTGTCATCTACCAAGTTTGTACTTTCAACTTTATTTAAGTGTCACATACATGTTCTATAGTATTTTTGCTTAATAAAAATTAGTTTTAAACCGTAAGTGATATAACATGACTATTGAATAAACTTTCGTTAAGCATTTTTGTTGATCGTTTTGAGTTACAGAAATTGATCTACACACTTTATCACATGCATTGACACATAAACATGATGCTCATGACATAGTTTAGCGAGTTGTTTAAGCGATAGCACCGGGAGTGTTACACTCATCTTTAACTAGCTTTGTAAAAAATAGTACGTATTATGAAAGTATATTGAATGATCTATTTAATGATAATAATTATGTATTATAAATATCAATAGTTTTTTATATATTATTGGTTAAAGTTAAAAAAGTTTGACTTCTCGAGAAGCGAGAACGACTTCTATTCTAGGACAAAGGGATTATTGTTCTAGATAAATGTAAGAGTGCCTATTTGTCAAAAAAAATGTAAGAGTACCTACAATGACTTTCAATATGTGCCACCATTTATTTTCTCTCTCAATTGGTTACATCAACATAATTAAAGACCCAACACATATAAATTAAAATGAACTGGCTTCTTGTTTTGCTCCTCACCTCACAAAAAAACAGCTCCGATTAGCTAGGTTATTTCCTTAGCGCTTGTTTAGATTTATTAGCACTAAAAAAAGTTACTCCCTTCGGCTCTAATTACAAGATATTTTATTTTTTAATGTAGTTTTGTTATGTATTTATATATATAATATGTCTAGATACATAATAAAAATAATATATCAAGAAAAGGGAGTAGCAACTAATTAATACTAGTGGATCTAAACATACCTGCTAATTATTAGCGGGAGGGATGCTAATTATTAGTTCCATTAGCTTTGTTTAAAGTTGCTAATACATGCTAATATTTTATTTTCAGATTCTTAAAAGCTAGCTTTTGTCTCTAGTTTAATCTGGATTATGAGTAAAAATCAGTCGGGGGTGTTTGGATTGAGTTTTTAAAAACCTGTCTTCATTTATTGCTCTATAGGTCGCAACAAATTAGCAAAGGCTGGATATCAACAAGCTTATTGGTTTTGAAATATTTGGCAAAAACTGTCAACAAAAACTAGCCTGTTTTGATCCCACTCAGTTTTTAAAAACCAGTTTCTTAAAAACTGGCAAAAACTAAACATCCAAACAAGGCTATATCTACCCTGAACTATCCAACCATCTGTTAAAAGGAGGATCCAAACAGACCCTTGTTCTAGCACGAGCCAACTTCGAAAATTAAGTTGATTTTTTCTCTGTATCTTAGCTAATCGTTGATCTAATTCATGAATCTACCATGGTGGAATATGAGTCGGTCACTTGAGATTAGTCGGTCACCTGCATGCATATCTCCGAAATTGGGATCTCTAGCAAAGCTGATTTTCTAGAGAGAGGGAGAGAGAACTGTTCAGCTTCCCCCTCGTATGCCTCTCTTTTACAAATCGACGAAAAAAAAAATCTCAAACCCTAACATCTCCCCATGGACGACGGCGACGGCGGACTGAGCTTCGACTTCGAGGGCGGCCTCGACTCCGTCCCGGCGGCCGGGGGCGGGGGGCCCGTGCCGTCCTCCACCGACCCCGGCGCAGGCGGAGGCGGAGGCGGCGATGGGCCGGGTATGCACGGGCGCGGCCGAGGTCGCGGGAGCTACCGCCAGACGGTGTGCCGGCACTGGCTTCGCGGCCTCTGCATGAAGGGCGAGGCGTGCGGGTTCCTGCACCAGTTCGACAAGGCCCGCATGCCCGTCTGCCGCTTCTTCCGCGACTTCGGCGAGTGCCGCGAGCCCGACTGCGCGTACAAGCACTCGTACGACGATGTCAAGGAGTGCAACATGTGAGATCTCTGATCCCACCCGACTTGTTCGGGTTCCCCGTGTTGATTTTAACGTTTGGGTGGGAAATAGGTGGCTTTTATAAGCTTGGTGGTGGCTGTGGTTGACGAAATTTGTTAACTCGTCGGTAATTTTTCTAAGTAAGATGCCCAATTCGTGTTGATTGATAGGGGGTTTGGGTTTGAGATTATAGCGATCATGATCCCTGGGTCTGTCTTAATCTTCGGTTGGTACATGTGGTTTGATTCAATTTTGTAGAATTTAGCAACTTTGATAGTTTCACTGAAAGAAGCTACAACTGATATGATATTCTAGGAATGCAATGCATTTGGCAGTTTTTTTGCTACAAAAATGGCCATACGACTATAACCTGTAAAGCTGTGACTAGGATTAGTTTTTGTATAGTCGTTGTTCAAAGTTAAGAATGATTGCTTGCCATCTTTCGTCACATCTGAATATCTGTTGTAACATACTTTGCAGGTACAAGATGGGTTTTTGTCCCAATGGTCCTAATTGCCGGTACAAGCATATCAAGCTACCTGGGCCACCGCCTTCTGTTGAGGAAGTTCTTCAGAAGATTTTGCAGATGCGCTCTTTCAACAGATACGGTCAAAATAGAAATAATAATTATAATCAGCAGGGGGAGAGACCCCAACATCCACAGGGTTCTGGGATGCCTAACCAAAATTCGGCAGAAAATGCTACTGCTGTGGCTCCACCAGCTGGTGGACAACAAGCACAAATGCTGAATCAACAGCCACCGCAGCAGCAGCAGCAGCAGAAGCCAAATACAAATGACCAGGCCCAAGGTGTTTCAAATGGCCATCAGGCCACTAGAATTGCCACACCCCTTCCACAAGGACCATCTAGGTGTGTGTGGAGTTTCTAGTCATGCTTGTAAAGCTTTTAGAACTGTGAAAACTACATACATAGTTTAGTTTTGGTTGCAACAGCGTATCTCATAAAACTACTATATTATATTATATGTTTTGACACTTGTTGATAAATTGTACTTAATTTCAAACTTGTGTCTTCTATAACTGACTGAAAGAAAAAGTTTGTAGTTATTTTTGCTCTTTGGATTACAAAGCTAGGTTATATGTCAGCTAGTTATTCTCTGAGGTTGGTTCCACAATATTTAGCTCTTCAGTAGAAGAAGCTTTTTGTAATGATAGTTACTGCTAAGCTACTACTCTATTTGTATAGACGGATTTCGTTGTGGAAAGTTCAAGTAGCACATGAGATGGTGAACATCGCATGAATGGTTAATTTTGGAGACCTGTAGTCTGATCCAGGCCATGTCATACACAGGGTATTGAGCACGCCTCTGCTGCCCGTGGAGACAATACACAGGATTATTCACATATGCAGTTTACACTATACTTTAACCTGATTACCTGAATGTGTACTTGTTTAGTATTTTTTTTATATGTCTGGTTCATGCGCTGCAATATTTGGGAAATCAACATTTTTTCCGTTTCTTTTTGGGTTTCTTGAGGAATCCCTTGAAAAAGAAGGGTTAGAATATCCCTTTTGTTTTACAGACATAGTAATCAGATATTTGACTTGCTTGTTGAAATATATATGGAGCTTAGCAAGTTACTTAGTTTTATGCATAACAGTACTATGGGTTCACCTTCTGTCAGGTTACTTGCTTACTTTTATCAATTTTTTTTTACTTCTGTACCTATTGCTATGGTTGAGTGAATGCAGTAATTTAGCTCATATTTTAGTAATACCATCACCTATGCATCTTGTCAGAAGTTCCATTTAATTGTTTAATGGTATCAGCTGTGCTATACTATAATGGTTCTCTAATCCAGTCTTGGGTTGGTAAATGTAAAACATTAGGTACTTCATTGTTAAAAGTTGCAATCGGGAGAATCTGGAAATATCAGTTCAACAAGGAATTTGGGCCACACAGAGGAGTAACGAGGCTAAACTCAATGAAGCTTTTGAATCCACTGAGAATGTTATTTTGATATTCTCAATTAATAGAACTCGCAATTTCCAGGTATACTGAAGGTTTATATTTGTTATGAATACTGTTGTATTTGCCTGTCTTTGATCTAATCTTTGCAAATGCTATTTTGAATTTGTTCAATTAAATTTATTTACTAGACTAAATGTTATGCTTTTCAAGGGGTGTGCAAAGATGACTTCTAGGATTGGTGGCTACATTGGTGGTGGAAATTGGAAATCTGCTCATGGAACAGCACATTATGGTCGGAACTTCTCTATGCAGTGGCTTAAGGTGCATTTTTCTTGCTGATTTTGTACTCATGTTTGTTTATCACCACTTTAATCGTAGCTTAGCCCTTTCCAGATGTTGGGATATTCGACTTTTGAGCTGATAACTGATTATCATAGCTTATGCGTTATGGGCTGTTTTAGATGGCCCTGAGCCCAAACAGAGTGACCTTGTCGGCCGGCGGTAGCCTCACAATGGCAGGATAAGGAGAAGATAGATCGGCATGGATATTGATTTTTCTTTTTGTTCGATCCTCACAGACCACATTACTCCTTTAAATGCCCATGTGGCATTGTGGCAAACAGATGGAAATTCCTAATGCAACTAATAATGACTGAAAAACTAACCCATCACATAAGTTCATGCTGTTGCCGCCTGGCTTGGGCGGGGAAGCCGTGCAGCTTGGCTAATGTGTTGCGCCTAGCCCTGGCCCATGACAGTATGGTTATAAATTCACATTATAGTTCATGAAGACTTTTGTATGTTGTACTTTTGGTTAGGTTAGTAACAGTGCAGATCTTCCTTTCTGTCCACCTATTCATCTGTGCAACCCTGTCCCTGTTCCCAAGGGAATCTGGACTTAATTCTCCTCTGGGAAAACCATCTAAAATAGCCAAGCTCAGGTTTACAAACTTGCAAACATTGATAGAAAGTGAGACTTATATGTTGATGGAATTGTGGTTAAGATGTGCTTTAGGCCCAGACAATTTATTTAGAGCTGAAACTATCGTATTAATTCCTTGAAGTGTCATTCCATTGGGCGCTGTTTTCCATATCAAAATTTGGATCTGCTACATTCACTGTACAGATGAACTAGTCATTGGTTAGCTTTAGTTCTTGCAAGCGCGTAGGCCAAAGGCCTTGTGTTTATGTTCTGTATACGTTTTTTATGAACTGGACATAACACAATTGAATATGGCTTATCACCTTTATATTGATATAAATTCTTTGTTTTGAACTGGACCATAAAATTGATGTTGAGTTTACACTTTACAAGCATGGTTATATCATTCAACAAATCATTAATTGAAGTTGTGGCTGATAAGACTTCTCATTGAATATTTCTTGCCATCTGTTTTTGCATTAAAGCCTTACGATAAGTCTATCATCATTATGTCTATACTTACAACAGTTTTTGCACTGCAGCTTTGTGAGTTGTCATTTCAGAAAACCCATCATCTCCGCAATCCATACAATGATAACCTCCCTGTTAAGGTACGTGGATCACCTTGTCTTAGGTGTTCGCTGGCCTTGGCTCGTTGAAATACGACACCTTATGTTTTTATATATTATAAAATGGCAAAGTGTGGAAACTGTTGGTTTAGCTTATACATATAACACTATTTCACGGCTTGTCTTGTTTCATATTTTTTTGATATATTTCCATCTTGATTGTTCTTTATCAAAATGTTGAATGAGCCATTGTCAAACCTGCCTGGAAAGACTGAGCTGACTTTGCTTTAACTACAAACCATACATATGTTGTTCATCCTTATTGTCTACTCCCTCCGTTCCAAATTATAAGTTGTTTTGACTTTTTTGGTACATGCATTTTGCTATGCATCTAGATATAATAATATGTCTAGATACATAGCAAAATGGATGAACAAAAAAGTCAAAGCGACTTATAATTTGGAACGGAGGGAGTAGATTTATATTTCACCAGAGATTATAATATTGTGTTACGTTTGGTTGGTTGATTAAACTTCAAACTTTTGTATAGTTTATATAATGATTAAAACACTAGCTGGAAAAGTAATCTTGCCGGTAGGATATTCTAAATTGATGTAGGCCAGAAAGATAAGTAACAGAAATTCTAGTGGTATGCACACACTGATGATTGACTAGATTGTTGAAATTGTATGCTTTTTTTATACATCTACATTCTCAAAAAGTTTCCAGGATTTAATTGTTCAGTTCACTTCTGATTAATGCAGATCAGCAGAGATTGCCAGGAACTAGAACCTTTCATTGGTGAGCAGTTGGCTTCTCTGCTTTATCTGGAGCCAGACAGCGAACTTACGGTAGGTTATGCATTTATTGCCATTGCCATTTATCTTGGTTTTAACATTCTCATTACCTTTCTGTTTTCTTACTATCAGGCATATCAACCTAGTCCATTGCAACCACAACTGACACTATAGGATTTGGTCTAGTCACATTTGAGCACTATTTGCCTTGTTTCTTAACTCTAAACTAGTTGTGTAATTGTCAAATCATGGTTGTGGATGACCATAATTTATGTGCATATAAGATTCACATAGCAGGGTTGTGCTAGAAAGAGGTGGAAGATATCACTAAAATTTACAATATTTCTTTACACTATTATTCTAATGGAGATAATTGCTACTGCTTTTAGATTGACTAAAATTTAATAATGGCACATTGTATTCTCTTCATGGAATAAGGACTAACAATGCATATACACTTCTCTACAAGCAGTAGCACTCCACATGTTGGTCGGTGCTAGTGCTATTTTGCTTAAAAGAGAAATAGCCTGGTACATTTTTGTCGAAAGGCCCGGTACACTTGTGTTTACTTGATATATATTATTTTAGTTACCATATGTTGCCTCTTCCTTTTTTTCACTTGTTTGAAGTGTCCATTTCCTGTGTCTGATATTTTATAATATGGGTTCAGGCTATGCTAATTGCAGCAGAGGCCAAGCGAGAGGAGGAAAAAGCAAAGGGAGTCAGTGCTGACGAGGCAGCTGATAATCAAGATATTGTGCTGTTTGATGACAATGAAGAGGATGAGGAAGAGGAAAGCGAGGAGGAGGAAGAAGGCAACGGCCAAGAGTCTCAAGGGAGGGGAAGAGGAAGGGGGATGATGTGGCCGCCTCAAATGCCAATGATGCGTGGGCCAATGATGGCAGGGCGTGGCTTCCCTCCCAACATGATGGGTGATGGCTTTGGTTTCGGTGGCGGTTTTGGCATGCCTGATCCTTTTGGCATGCCACGCGGCTTCCCACCATTTGTTGGCCCAAGGTTCCCTGGGGACTTTGCTAGAGGCCCGATGCCCGGGATGGGCTTCCCTGGCAGGCCTCCGCAGCCTTTCCCTCTGGGTCTTGACATGATGATGGGCCCTGGCCGTGGTCCACTGATGGGAGGCATGGGAATGGGAGGACCTGGACGGCCTAATCGCCCCATGGGTATGGCGCCCTTCGTGCCCCCACCACCTCCAAATAACCGTGCTGCGAAGCGAGAACAGAGAAGGCCAGGGGGTGACCGTGGGGACAGGTTCGAAACAGCGTCATCAGACCAGGGCAGCAGGGGCCATGATAACACTGGAAACTCTGGAACAGATGGGGCCAGAGCCCAGTCTGGAGACAGGTACGGTAGAAGCGCCCTTCGGGACGATGACAGCGAGAGTGAAGAGGAGGCGGCTCCCAGGCGGTCAAGGAAACGATAGAAAAAAACATAGAGCGATACCGAGTGCTGAGATTCATGTTGTTACTTGATATGAGAGAGGTATGATGTACCGGTGAAACAGAGCTGAGATAGACTAAAATAGATTCTCTCTTATTTTCTAAACCGAGATTAGAACTAAGATAGTGAAAAATGTGGATTATGTATAACTGCATATGCTGTGGGCAGTGACACTTGGTAGTTGAATTTTGCTCAGGCGGAAAGTGTAAGAACATTGTGGCAGGCTGATATTATTCTAGTGGTGCATCACAGTACTGACTCATGAGTTAGAAACTGGTAGAATAACGTTGGCATGAACTATTTGTTCAGCTGTGCAGTTGTCCTGTGCTTATCATCACAACGATGTACACATTTACTATACAACATGATAAGAATGGTTTATTGTCTTTTACATATGAAAACAAATGTCATCAAAATACGCTGACAGCCTAGACCCAGATGGGGTCGCCGTAGGCTGCAGTACACATTTCCTTATACTCTTATTCTCGCATATTGTTTAGTTAGCACGAAGGTGCTATGTTTGAATTATTTGGGTTTATATATGCTCTCCCTACCCTTGCTTTAGGACTTCTGCAAGGTATCTACATACCTGTCTTCTTGCTTATAGGCTTAAAAAGGTTTTTGATTCACTTTTAAATAACCAAACCGTCGTGAGTTGCAAAAAAAAAAAAAAAAAAAAAAAAGGCGGCGTAAAGTGGCCACCTGGATTGCTGAGGCACACATGGGACTCACAAGATTAAAAAAGACCGGGCGATCATTCAACCCTGCTCGCATCCAGGCCTCCCTGACCACTCGTTCATAGTCAAGTCAACCCTGCTCGCATTGGGTATGCACGTCTGAAAACATATCAGCCGGCTTATCAGTTAGAATCTACAGTATTTTTCTCTCACAACAAAACAGCTTTAGCCGGCTTATCAGTCGGTTTTAATACCAGCCGAACAGACCTCACTTTCACTTTCAGAGCTGTAGCAATTTTTTCTTTGTTTTGCGTATTCTTCGTGGATTCAGGCTATGTTTAGTTGGGTGAAATTTGAGAATTTGGCTACTATAGCCCTTTCGTTTTTATTTGGCAATTAGTATTCAATCATGGACTAATTAGGCTCAAAACGTTCGTCTCGCGATTTTCAACCAAACTGTGTAATTAGTTTTTTTTTCGTCTACATTTAATGCTCCATACACCTATCGTAAGATTCGATGTGATGGCTATCGTAGCATTTTTTGAATTTTTTTTTTAAACTAAACAAGGCCTCATTTCATGCGCTCTAGCCTTTCCGACAGAAACGGTCTGAAATGCTGGTTTGTACTCCTACAGTGCAATCTCAGGGGAAACAACGGTCTGAAATATGCCAGCCTCTGCGGCTCTGCCCGGCCCACGGTCCACAGTCTCGTGCCGGTTCCCGTCCACACTGGGCAACGTATCTCCGGACTCCGGCTCCAGGGCAAGTTGCCATCGTGCCTTTGTAATCGTCAACTGTAGTGGCCACTGCTTACTTTCTTTCATTATCAGCTTTTATTTGCCTTGGTACGCAAAAGGGTGGACTCAGTCAATGCACGCTACGCATATCTCCAATTTCTTCACGTCGTTTTGATCGGCATCGAGCCATCCACAACAAGGTCTTCTGACCTTTTGGTTCATTCATTTAGCTGTTAGTATTCTTTTTAGTCATGTTCACCAGATCGGGATACTTAGCATAGTAGGAGTAGGTGTTCGGGATCATAGAGAGGCAGAGAGAGAGAGGTGATAGGTGGCAAACCATCGAATGCCGTAGTTGTCGAAGCTCCGGCTGGGGTTTCGTTGACGGACGCCATCTGCGCGCCGGCAGCGACGTTCGGTGGAGAGGGAGTCGGCGCTGTGGCGTCCTCGGCGGCGGCGTGTGCGTCGGGTGGCGTTGCCGGCGTCGGTGGTGCTTCCCGTCGCTGGCAGCGCCCCTTCTCAAGATCGGGTCTAGGGATAGGATGTCGGTGGGATGACTGGCGGCGCGGTGAACCTCGTACAGCAAGCCCCGGCCCCCACCTTTCCTTTATAGCGCTGTGCGACGGGGTCCCCAACCATGTAGGGTTGGGCGCCCCCGATCAGGGCGCGAGGACAAGGCCCAGTTAGGCCGTTGGGCCTAACTGGTGGGAGATCAATCCTAACATTCTCCCCCTTGATCTCTCATCTATTCTTCGTTCTTTAATTTCATACTCAAAACTTTCAATTCATATTTTTCTTGCTTTTATCCTATTTCATCACAGATTAGTGCATAGAACTGTCCCATCATCACAGCAATTAGTGCCATTGGACTAACAGCCACAATACACTTCTCCGTTTTGAAATGTAAACTTTCTTTGGGCCCTTCGTATGTTCGGGAATCATAGGCTTTCCCTTAAACCCATGCCGGCTACGTGTTCTCTGAACACGTTGGGTGGTAAGCCCTTTATGAGCGGATCTGCGAGCATTTTCTCTATACTTATATGCTCAAGATTTATTATATGATCCCGAACTTTATCTTTCACAACATAGTACTTTATGTCAATATGTTTGACAGCACTACTTGGCCTATTGTTGTGAGCGTACTGTACCGCTGGATTGTTATCACAATACAATCTCAGTGGTTCATTTATATCATCAATCACTTTCAATCCAGGTATGAATTTCTTTAGCCAATTCACCTGCCCCGTTGCCTCATAGCATGCTACAAACTCGGCATATATTGTCGAGGATGTAGTTACGGTTTGTTTGGAGCTTTTCCACGATATAACCCCTCCTACAAGAGTAAATACATATCCTGACGTGGATTTTCTTTCGTCTCCCGCATAATCAGAATCTAAATACCCCTCTATCTGCAGGGAGTTAGATCTTCTATACGTAAGCATGAGGCATTTCGTACCCTGCAAATAACGTAGGACTTTCTTCACTAATTTTCAATGTTCAATTTCTGGATTCTTTTGATATCTGCCAAGTAACCCGATAACAAAAGCTAAGTCAGGGCGTGTACACATTTGAGCATATTGTAAACTTCCAACAGCTGAAGCATACGGTACCGCTTTCATTCGGTCAATTTTATATTGGTTCTTGGGACACTGATGTTCCCCCAAATCTATCGCCCTTGACTATAGGAGCAGGTGAAGGACTGCACACATGCATACTAAATTTCTTCAGGACCTTTTCTATGTATGCCTTTTGCGATAATCCTAAAACCCCTTTTCTCCTGTCTCGGTGAATCTCTATTCCCAAAACGAACGAGGTCTCACCGAGATCTTTCATATCAAAGTTTGAGGACAAGAATTTCTTCGTTTCCATTAGTAGATTGATATCACTACTAGCAAGCAAGATATCATCCACATACAAAATTAGGAATATGTACTTTTCATTCTTGAACTTTGCATAAAAGCAATTGTCCGCAACATTTTCTTCAAACCTATAACCTTTTATCGTTCTATCAAACTTCAAATACCACTGTCTTGAAGCTTGTTTCAATCCGTAGATTGATTTCTTCAGGTGGCATCCCATATTTTTCTTTCCTTTTACGACAAAACCTTTCGGTTGTACCATATAAACATTTTCTTCCAAATTCCCATTTAGAAAAGCCGTCTTTACATCCATTTGATGTAACTCCAAATCATAGTGGGCTACAAGTGCCATTATAATTCTAAAGGAATCTTTACATGAGACTAGAGAAAACATCTCATTGTAATCAATCCCTTCTCTTTGCGTGAAGCCTTTTGCCACAAGTCGCGCTTTAAATCTTTCTATATTTCCTTGTGAGTCATATTTCGTTTTGTAGTCCCATTTACAGTCTACTGTTTTGACTCCTTTAGGAATATTTTCTAAGTCCCAAACTTTATTGGTACTCATTGATTTCAATTCATCTTCTATGGCCTTAAGCCACTTTGATGAGTGGTCGCTTCTTATGGCTTCTTCAAATGAGGTGGGATCATCCCCCATCTGACATTCTTCTGTTTCATAAACTTCATAGTCATCAGTAATAGCTGATTGTCTTATTCTTTGAGACCTTCTAGGTGCCTCCGGCACTTGTTCCACATTGGGCTGTTGTTGTTCTTCCTCATGTGTAACATTTGGTTCTATAGTTTCCTCAAGAATAGGTTCCTCAAGGACAGGTTTCTCATGTTCATTCATTGTCGCCACGGGAGAACTTGCAACAGGTGTTGGCACTACAGTGTCCTGCACTATCGGTGTAACAGCAGCAGGTAGCGTGAAGAATGGTTCTTCAACCATCGGAGTGGGTACATGTACCTGCTTCTCCTGTAGGCTGATTTCTCGTGCTACCACGCTCCCCTTGATCATGTTATCCTCCAAGAACACAGCGTGTCTTGTTTCTACAATCTTCGTATGTCTGTCAGGACAATAGAAGCGATATCCTTTCGATCTTTCTGGATAGCCAATAAAATGGCAGCTGACTGTCTTGGAGTCTAACTTTCCTATGTTTGGGTTAAACACTTTTGCCTCAGCTGGACAGCCCCACACATGCAAATGGTTAAGTGAGGGTTTCCTTCCTGTCCATAATTTATACGGTGTTTTAGGCACCGATTTACTTGGTACTCGATTAAGTATGTGAATGGCGGTTTTTAGTGCCTCTATCCATAAACTAATCGGTAATGTGGAGTAACTCATCATGCTTTTTACCATATCCATTAAGGTATGATTACGTCTTCCAGCCACTCCATTCTGCTGAGGCTCACCCGGTGTAGAGTACTGAGCAACTATGCCATTTTCCTGTAGGAACCTTGCAAATGGTCTAGGAATTCGGCCATATGGGGTATGTCGCCCATAATACTCTCCACCTTGGTCTGATCGTACTATCTTGATTTTCTTATTGTGCTGATTTTCAACTTCAGCTTTAAATATTTTGAATTTATCCAATGCTTCCGATCTTTCTTTAATTGGATAAATATTGCCATAATAAGAGTGGTCGTCTGTGAATGTTATAAATGAGTCATAACCATCCACACTTTTCATAGGAAAAGGACCACATATGTCTGTGTGGATTATTTCTAAAATTCCTGTGCTTCGTTTGGCATCTTTCTTAATTTTCTTGACATACTTTCCTTTAATGCAATCAATACATTGTTCTAAATCTGAAAATTCTAAGTGCGGGAGAATTGATTCCTTAACCAATCATTCCATTCCCCCCCTCGAAATATGGCCCAAGCGACAATGCCATAATTTTGAAGAGACAGTATCAATTCTCTTCTGCTTCTTAGTTACATCTGTAGATGGGGAATCATTCACATTCTCATCACATACATTGTTCGCATTCTCAGCAAGAGATAATAAATAAAGCTTGTCTTGTCGGAAGGCAAGACCAACATATTTATTATTAACCAGTATCTTACACTTGCCATCACCAAAATGGCAATCAATTCCATCATCATCAAGTTTCGAAACACTTATCAAATTTCTACGCAAAGAGGGAACATAAAGTACTTCTTTAAGTCTAAGTACAAAACCATTATTCAATTCTAAAGAAAAATCTCCAATGGCTTCAACATTGGCTTGCACTCCATTTGCAACTTTAATCATTCTTTCTCCTCTTTGCAAGGTTCTCGTCCCACTTAACCCCTGTAAAGAATTTGCAACATGAGTAGTTGCTCCTGAATCAACCCACCAAGTGGATTTATCATAACATAAATACAGGGATTCATCTACAAATGTAATAAATTCATCACCTTTCTTTAGTAGAGATTTCAGGAAGTCTGGACAATCCCTCTTGTAGTGTCCCTTCTTGAAGCAGTGCTTGCACTGATCTTTTTTAGCTCCACCATACTGTTGATTCTCAGAATCTTGGGGTTTCTTTCCCTGTGAACTAGAGGAAGAGGTCTTATCCCACTTAGGTTTCCCTTGTGGTTTAGAATTCTTGCCATTAAAGTTCTTTCTTTTATTATCCTTCACAAAATGAGCAGATTCACCTTGTGAGGACTTTATCCTCTCCTCTTCTGGAGCACACATTGAGATGAGTCTTTCTATGCCCCATCTTTCAGGCTGCATATTGTAGTTCACAATGAATGTGTCATATTCTTTTGGCAAAGAAGCAAAAATCAAATGAATTAGGAAATCCTCCTCCTTCAAATTCATTTCTTTTAGCTTAGATGCCGTAGTGTTCATCTTCAAAATGTGCTCTCTTATGCTACCACCAGTGAATTTCTCATTCACAAGCTTCTTAATCAGTGAACTTGCTGTGGCCTTGATAGACCCAGTAAACTGACTCTTGATTTTCTTAAGATATTCTTTAGCAGTAGCACATTCAGGAATTGAGCCCCTTATCTGTTCTTCTATGGTGGCTTTGGCTACCAATAGGCACTTGCGGTTGGAGAGAGTCCATTGCCTATGTTCAAGGTCATATTTCATTCTTATTTCAGCATGATCACGCTTTCGAGTAGCGAAATCAGCGTCAGATTCATTGTCACCTCTCACCGGGTCCTCTGGCTCAGTAGGACACGGTGAGGTGATGGCAAAATCGACCTCTCCCAACGCAAGTTCCAATTCATACTTCTCCTACCACACACGGTGATTGGTTCCGTTGAGTGTCGGGATATTGGCAATGTTCACAATGCATTTGCCTCCTGAAATCACACCAAAGTAAGTAAGAAACATTTATACATAAAATTCCATGCTTTAACTCAACGTTGGTCAAATTAAAACTTATAATTCATCCATGCAAACATTTTACATCACCGTTGGGTAGAAGTAAAATTAATGCACAATTTCTCATGGATAAAAAATTATAATATTGTTATTAACAACATTGGTCAGAAAATAACAGTATCATAATCGCATCAAAATTATCAGAAATTCATTTCTCTTAAAATTAAATTATCCCGTTGGTTCAAATTTAATCAAAGAGAACAATAATTATCATGCACAGCGGAAACATTAATAATCTTTTCATATTATTATTTTCCGGAAGCACTAAAAAATTCATTGTTTTCTGAGCAAAATATCGTTGGATAAAATTTGCACAGAAAATTGTATCAAAATCATTCAAATTCATCAAAAATATGCATTTAAAATTGCTCCTGGAAAATAATAAGAAAATTTTCTTCTTCTTCTTTCATTTTTAGCCCAGCGTGGCCCAAGACGTGCTGAAACCGGCTCGGCCCGGCTTGCCTCGCGTGCACAGGCCGCACCCAGGCCGCAACCTAGGCCTGGGCCAGCAAAGTGCCGCGCGCGCTCATGCCCGCCTGGGCCGGCGAGTTGGCCCAGCGAATCACGGCCATTCGTCTCGATCCAACGGCCGAGCGGCCATTTCGCGCGGATCAAAAGCATCGCCGCGGCTGGCGCCCTAGAAACCCTAGCCATTCGGCCCTTCCCTTTCTCTCTCTTCTTCGCCGCTCTCTCTCATCTCTCTTCATCCACAGTAGAGAGCTGCAACCGAGAGCGAAAAAACGACGAGCGAGCGGTCCTTTGCGCCGTCGCCGGCCCCCTCGTCGGTGTGCGTGCTCCCCAACAGGTGAACACATCGCCGTCGAGCGGCCTGGCCGCGACGCTTCCTTGGCCGAGCCCGGCGAGCCCGCGCCCCTGGCTCGGTTTCTTCTCCCACACCGGCGAAGAAACTGGTTCGACTTTTCTTCTTCCGCGCTGGTGAAAGTTCATCCAACGCACCATAACCCTAGCCCTACTTTCCCCTTTCTTTCTTTTGAGTTGTTCTTTTCGGGTTTATCCGAATGGGAAAAAACTAGGGTTAGGTTTAGGGTTTGTTCTTACCGATTTGGGTTAGGGTTTGTTCTTGCCGATTTGGGTTAGGGTTTGTTCTTGCCGATTCGTTTTCTTTGCTTTTTATTTCTTTCTTTTCGTTCATCTGAATGGAAAAACTAGGATTAGGGTTAGGGTTTGACCCTACTTCTTTCTTCTTCCCCTTTTTTTCTCTTTTGGATTTGCGTCTAGGGTTCTTAGAATCCAACCCTCCCCTTTTCCCTTCTACAATCCCTTCTTCAGATTTGATTTGGGGAATTAGGGTTAGGTCTTAGGGTTCAGTTTTCTATTTTCTTTCCCGATCCACATCAGATCGGTCGGATTCACTTTCCTGATCTGATTTCTTATCGAACCATGGCTCCGATACCATTGTTAGTATTCTTTTTAGTCATGTTCATCAGATCAGGATACTTAGCATAGTAGGAGTAGGTGTTTGGGATCACAGAGAGGCAGAGAGAGAGAGGTGATAGGTGGCAAACCATCGAATGCCGTAGTTGTCGAAGCTCCGGCCAGGGTTTCGTTGACGGATGCCATCTGCACGCTGGCAGTGACGTTCGGTGGAGAGGGAGTCGGCGCTGTGGCATCCTCAGTGGCGGCGTGTGCGTCGGGTGGTGTTGCCGGCGTCGGTGGTGCTTCCCGTCGCTGGCAGCGCCCCTTCTCAAGATTGGGTCTAGGGATAGGATGTCGGTGGGGTGACTGGCGGCACGGTGAACCTCGTACAGCGAGCCCCGGCCCCCACCTTTCCTTTATAGCACTATGCGATGGGGGCCCCCAACCATGTAGGGTTGGGCGCCCCCGATCAGGGCACGAGGACAAGGCCCAGTTAGGCCGTTGGGCCTAACTGGTGGGCGATCAATCCTAACATTAGGATCCCTTCCTTTCCCTTGTGGTGAAACTGACCAAAAGTCTACTGAACTCATTCAAAGTATATTACGAGTCATCTTCTTCCCACCAGCTGCCATTTGGAGGGACATCAAATTGATCTAGTCTTCGTCTCTAGTCTGTGAAAATTTTGACTACAGGTAGATTCTAGCTGAATCTAGTGGGAAGTGCTACCTTTGAATATAAAATAAGAGGTACCACGAGTTGCCTTCTGCTAAAACAAACACACCCTGCCCAGTCATCCCAGTCCTTGCTAAAACAAACAACCAAATTCAGAGCTCCATCAGCAGCAATGGCTCTACTCTGAGAGCCGCTCTTGCTCACCTTTGTCTTCCTTGCATGTTCTCCTGGCTCTGTGTCCACAAGCAGCAACATCACCGACCATGGCGCACTCATGTCATTCAAGTCACACGTGAGTATGGACCCGTGGGGAGCCCTGGTGCAATGGGGCAACCTGTCTGTTCCCATGTGCCAGTGGCCTGGTGTGGCATGCAGCTTGAAAGGAAGATGACTTGGCCGTGTGGTGGCGTTGAACCTCGTCGGGCTCAACCTTGTTGGCACCATCACCATGGCTTTGGGCAACCTAACCTACTTGAGGCAGCTTGACCTTTCGTCGAATCACTTCCATGGAATCCTGCCACCAGAGCTTGGTAATCTCCATGACCTTGAGACTCTTGTACTTAGTCAAAACTCTATCCAAGGATATATTCCACCATCACTTGTGAATTACAGTCGTCTTGTCATCATCGCTCTTGATACTAATAAGTTATAGGGTGAACTACCAAGCGAGTTCAGCTCACTGCAAAATCTCAAGCAGCTCTACCTAGATGAAAATAGGCTTGTAGGAAAAATCCCTTCTAGCATTGGAAGCATTGTGAGTCTGAAAGAGCTCGTCCTACAATATAACAACATGATAAGAGAAATCCTAATAGAGATAGGTAGCATTGTCAATCTCACCCGTTTATCTCTAGGTGCCAATCAATTATCTGGAACAATCCCTGCTTCACTTGGAAACCTCTCAGAATTGACCATTCTTAGTCTTGCATTAAATCGACTAGAAGGAAGCATTCCACCAATGCAAGGCCTCTCGTCTCTTGGTGTTCTTCGGTTGGGAGCAAACAAGCTAGAAGGAACCATCCCTCCTTGGTTAGGAAACCTTTCTTCGCTAGTAATCATAGATCTCTAGGACAACGGTTTTGTAGGTCAAATTCTAGAATCTTTAGGAAATCTTAAGCTTCTTTCTCTCATGGACAACAATCTTTCAGGTTCGATACCCCATTCCATTGGAAACCTCCATGCCCTCAACAGACTTTATCTAAACAATAACGAGCTACAAGGATCATTGCCCCATTTGATGTTCAACCTCTCTTCTCTTGAAGTTCTGGTTCTCAATTACAACAACTTTGACTGGTGTTTTCCCACCTGATACGGGCAGCAATGACATAATCCGCTGCATCCCAGTTTGAAACTACTACCGACCAGTCCCTGTTAGGAGTTGGAAGCTGGTCAGATCAGCTGTCCACTCCCTGCTGCTGTAGCAGTGGTGGTTTACTTTAGCCATGTAGAGTAGAGATAGCTAATGTAAGCCTTGTACCTTATGAGTAGGTAGTTGGTATATCTTTGTATCTTAGGAGTAGGTAGTTGGTATACCCTTCTACTTTGGGAGTAGGTAGTTGGTGTACTCACCAACAATTATGTACCTGATAGAGGTACTTGGACCTGTATATATACCAACCCAAGGCAATGCAGTAAATCAGTTCAGTTGCCACAAACATTCAGAAGTAAAGCTTTCGACCAGCGCTGGGCTTGTGCTGTGTGTGTGCTATTCTCACTCCTTCTACCTCTAGCCATAGTGAGTGTGTGTGCTGGTAATCTTACTGCTTACCTATGCAGGGCAGCTGAGGAACCAACAGGTGGTATCAAAGCTGTACAAGCGCTGTCCGCTGACTAACCGCTGACGATGATGGATGATTTGGAGATGGACGACAGCAGCGGTGCTGCTGTGGCTGCCCAGCCATGATAGGAGGTCGTCATTCACACGGTGCGGGAGGTTAGCGGCACCAGTTGGCCGATGTTAACTCACACCAACTATGGCGAGTGGGCGGTGACCATGAAGGTCAAGCTCAGAGCCCGATGGCTCTGGATTGCCATTGACAAGGGCACCAACAATGAAGAAGAAGACATGTCAGCGTTGGAGTCTATCCATGCTACTGTGCTAGCGGAGTACAAGGAGCTGTTGGGGGAGAACTCTACTAAGGAGGCATGGGAGGCCATTACAGCGATGCACGTCGGCTCCGACCGCGCAAAGAAGGCGACGGCCCAGCTGCTGAAACAGGAGTACACCAACCTCAACTTCAAGGATGGTGAGTCGGTGGAGGACTTCTCCCTCTGCCTACAGTTGCTCATCAGCAAGCTGAGGAGCTATGACGTCACCATCAACGAAGAAGAGGTTGTCTCCAAGTACCTTCATTCCGCGCCGATGAAGTATATCCAGATCGCTCTCTCCATAAAGACGATGCTAGATTTATCCATCCTCACCATTGAGAATGTGATAGACCGTCTGTGGGAGGTGGACAAGCACATGGAGTAGGCCACAACAACGATGGATAGTGGTAAGCTGCTGCTGATAGAGGAGGAGTGGGTTGCCCGAATGAAGGAGAAGTCTAAGGAAGCCTCCTCTAGCCGCAGTGGCGATGGCAAGTGTCGCGGCAAGGCTTCTTCGAAGAAGAAGGTCGACTCCAACACCTACCGATGTTGCAAGAAGATGGGCCATTGGGCAAAAGAGATCCCAAATCGCAAGCAGGAGAAAAAGGCTGAGGCTCATCTGGCGCTGGCTGATGACAATGATGAGGCCACTCTCTTGATGGCGATGTTCTGTGCACTGCATGACATTGAGGCCAAAGAGAAGGGAGAGGTGACGGCAGTAGAGGAGCATGGCAAGGCTCTCAAGGCTGTCAACCTCAATGAACTGTGCGCCCAAGTCCACCTCTGATGTGTGGGTGGCAAGCAGGAGCAGCGGTGGTACCTGGACTCTGGCGCCAACAACCACATGACAGGTTCCAAGGAAGTCTTCTTTGAGCTCGATGGCAACGTGACCGGCTATGAGGAAGGCAGCAAGGCGTACCGGCTCTACGACCCACGCGGAGGTAAGGTGGTTGTCTCGCGCGACGTCGTGTTCAATGAGAAGGCAGCCTAGGACTGGGACAGTCCAAGCATGGGGAAAGATGGCGTCTTCACTAGCACCTTCGTTGTTGAGCACTTGGTCATCCACGGTGGTGGAGACACTGGAGAGGAGGTGCCAACCACTCCAGCAACAGAGCTGAGCACTCCTAGGGCAGTGCCGAGCACTCTGGGAGGGGTGCCGAGCACTTTAGGAATGGTGCCAAGTGGTCCTACAGTGGTGTCGACCAATCTAGGACAGGTGCCAAACGCTCCCGTAGCAGAGCCGAGAGGTCTTGCAGTGGTGCCGACCACTTCAAGACTGGTGCCGAGCACTCTTGCAGTGGTGCCGACCACTCCAGGAGTGGTGATGAGTGATCTAGGAGTAGTGCTGAGCACTGTAGCCGGGGTGCCGAGCACTCTAGGTGCTGTGCCAACCACTCCGACGGAACAGGGGATTCCATTGACGCCGATCGAGTTCGCCTCACCTCCAAGCGACATCACAGAGTTCATGGATGCTTTCCACGATAGAGAGGAGGTGCAGTTCCGCAGGCTAGACAACATCGTTGGTGGCACAGGGTCCTTAGGTCTGGCAGGTTGGCTGCTTAATGACCCAGAGCTGCTTCTCGTTAGTGCAGATGAACCACCCACGTTCGCACTGGCTGAGTGCGATGCAAATTGGCGACGAGCGATGCTAGAGGAGATGAAGGCGATTGAGGAAAACAAGACTTGAGAGCTCGTCGATCCACCTCCAGGATGTTGTTCGATCGGCCTAAAGTGGGTGTACAAGGTCAAGTGAGACGAGCACGATGCCATTGTCAAGCACAAGGCGTGCTTCATCATTCGAGGCTTTGTCCAGTGCGAGGGCATCGACTTCGAGGAAGTCTTTGCGCCGGTAGCGCACATGAAGTCTATCTGACTATTGCTGGCTTTGACATCAGCGAAGGACTGGCGCATCCATCACCTGGACATAAAATCGGCCTTCCTCAACGGTGAGTTGATGGAGACGGTCTTCATCAGGCAACCTCTGGGTTTTATCATCAAGGAAGTGGAGCACAGGGTGCTCCGACTGCGTAAGGTGCTCTACGGGCTGCAGTAGGCCCCGTGAGCGTGGAACACTAGGCTTGATGCCACGCTGGGCGAGTTGGGTTCATGCGGCGTGCAACCAAGCACACACTCTACACGCGGCGATGGGGAAAGGAGGAGCTCATCATCGGCGTGTATGTGGATGACTTGATCATCACCGGCGTGTGTGCGGAGGACATCAATAGCATCAAGCGTGAGATGGCAATTTGTTTTTGAATGAGCGATGTCGACGTGCTCTCCTACTACCTCGGCATTGAGGTGAGATAGGGGAAGAAGGCGCTCACGCTCGGTCAGAGCGCGTACGCCTTGAAGCTGTTGGAGCAGAGCGGCATGGCTGAGTGCAAGCCATGCGTGACTCCGATGGAGGAGCGGCTAAAGCTGACAAAGGCCAGTACCGTGGTGAGGGTAGATGCAACACTCTACCAAAGCATCATCAGCGGTCTGCGCTACCTAGTCCACACGAGTCT
Organism: Miscanthus floridulus; assembly: GCF_019320115.1. Lineage (NCBI taxonomy): Eukaryota > Viridiplantae > Streptophyta > Magnoliopsida > Poales > Poaceae > Miscanthus > Miscanthus floridulus. Next base: position 115,516,070 of record NC_089597.1, on the reverse strand, counting down.
AAACATTGCGTTCGCCATGGGCTACTCAGCCGCTTCATGGAGGATCCCCAAGAGGATCACTGGGCCACGGTGAAGCGGTTGCTGTGCTACATCAAGGGGACGGTGGATCAGGGGATTGTCTTCCCCAAGACTAGCAAAAGTGGGCTATAGCTCACTATGTTCAGCGATGCAGACATGACAGGGGTCATCGATAGACGGTGGAGCACCTCTAGCGTGCTCGTCTTCCTTGAGTCAACTCCAATCTCATGGCTATCACTGAAACAGATGGTGGTGACGCTGTCCACATGCAAGGCAGAGTACATGGTGGCAGCCACAATGGTGTGCCAAGCTGTGTGGCTACGCCGACTACTGGGCGAGCTGACCAGTGTGAAAGCTCACCCACCAGCACTGATGGTGGACAACTAGCCCGCCATCGCCCTCGTGAAGAATCTAGTTCTCCACGACTGGAGCAAGCACATCGACATCAAGTTCTACTTTCTCAGGGACTGTGTCGATTGAGACTGGTAGACAACGCACTGACATCCTCACCTAGTCACTCTGGCGCCTATGGTTCATGGAGCTGAGGAAGATGATTGGTGTAGATGAGGTCAAGATATCGGGTTCGCAACAGGATTAGGGGAAGAATTGTTAGACATAATCCGCTGCATCCCAGTTTGAAACTAGTTGGCTCTACCGACCAGTCCCTGTTAGGAGTTGGAAGCTGGTCAGATCAGCTGTCCACTCCTTGCTACTGTAGTAGTAGTGGTTTACTTCAGCCATGTAGAGTAGAGATAGATGAGGTAAGCCTTACACCTTAGGAGTAGGTAGTTGGTATACCCTTGTACCTTAAGAGTAGGTAGTTGGTGTACCCTTATACCTTAGGAGTAGGTAGTTGGTATACTTACCAACAACTATGTACCTGTCGATGTTTTACCACCGGCAACCCGTCACGGGGTACCTGGGATAGTGATTTGTTCGAAGGGGTATCGGCGTTTGCAGGAACTCAATGGTAAACGCAGGGAGACAATGATTTATACTGGTTCGGCACGCCGAAAGTCATGGCGCCCTACGTCCAGTCTAGTGTGGATAGTATATTGCGCCCTGTGCTATTTGTTGTGTTGCGAGGTATGTTGTGGTTGTGAGTTCTATCGGTTCTGTGTAGGTGCTGATCTAGGGCCCCTGCCCTCCTTTATATAGTCCAGGAGAGGCGGGAGTTCTAGTCGGTTACAAAGTAGAGATCCTAGTAGAATTACGTGTAACTAGTTCTAGTAGGATTATATGTAGGGAATCCTAGTTGGACTAGGTCTTCTTCTCTCTTCTCTATGGGGAACCCTATGGGTCCCGCATCGACAAGCCCCCAAGCATTTCATGATTGAGCTTCAAGGGCTAGGTTGTTGTAGACTTGTTCCGGGTTTTTTCTTAAAGCGAGATCTTGAGATGGTCTTCTTTGTCTTTTCTTCAGCTGATGTGCACTTTTGGACAAAAGTGCACTCAGTGAGTGTAACCCCCGAGCCTCTTGCTTGTTGGGACAAGAAGCCAGAGGGTCCCTTTAGTCTTCTTGGTTGCTCCAAGTCCTTTTTCGGTGGGTGCAATTTTTCACAAAAATTGCACTCACTGAGTGTAGCCCCCCGAGCCTCTTGCTTTTGCTTGCAAAAAGTTGGAGGGTCCAGATTCTTGTCTTTAAAAAATTTCTAGGGTTATGTATCCCATAGCCCCCGAGACTTCTCCGAGTTCTTTTCTTTAGAATAGAAATCGGATGAAGGGTCTTGATGTGTTGTCGTTGTTGTAGTCTTGGGTACTTGTATTCTTGGTCTTTCATCCTTGAATCCGAGCCCCCGGGCGTAGTTGAAGCGAATGCCGAGCCCCTGAGCTTAGTTTTTGACTAAGCCGCGATGCTCTTCCGAGTTGTTTTTTATTCAACCTAGTCGTTTCTAGACTTCTCTGGTTCTTGATGTACCTCTTCCAGGTTGTTTGCACTTCGTCCAGGTTCTTTCTGAACTTGTATGTACCTCATCCGGGTTGTTTTCTGATCAATCCGGGTTCTTTCTGAATTTGTCTTGTTACTTGCAGCACCTCTTCGGGGTTGTTTCTGATCAATCCAGGTTCTTTCTTGTCTTGATTTCTGTTCCCAACTTATCTGGGTTGTTTTTCTTCAATCCGGGTTCTTTCTAATCTTGTCTTGATTCTTGCCGCACCTTGTCGGGGTTCTTTTTTGATCAATCTGGGTTCTTTCTTGTCTTGATTTCTGTTCCCAACTTATCTGGGTTGTTTTTCTTCAATCCGGGTTCTTTCTGATCTTGTCTTGGTTCTTGCCGCACCTTGTCGGGGTTCTTTTTTGATCAATCCAGGTTGTTTCTGGGCTAGCTCTCAGGAGCGTGTTTTTCCTGATCTCATGGTACCGATGTAGCTCTCCTGCATGTTAAACATAAAAATATGTTGTAAATAACATTCTAGATATAAAGTGGGGAGCATGTCCCATATTTGAATAATCAATCAGGGGCGGGCCCTAGCATTATGAAATGCATATAAACTTTTTGCGTCTTGCTCTTGCTAGGTCATGCAAATTCCTCAGGTAGTGTCCTGTTATGTTTAAGCACTTGAATCTCTAGCGTATGGTTCAGAGGTTCATGACGTGACCATGTGAGCCTGGCACTCGGTTCGTGACCGTCCATGTGAGTAGACAAGCTTCACGGATTAAGGCATGTTCTACCTGAGGAATTCGGTGATCGTTAAGAGAAGACCTAGAGCACTATGTTTGCTCGCATGATGATTTTTTGTATCTTGAGCACTATGTTTGCTCGCATGATGATTTGACTTTAGAGCACTATGTTTGCTCGCATGATGATTTTTGTGTCTTCCCAGAGACATATGAATAATATCTGAAATATATAAAAAATGAGACGTGACTTAGCTTGGTTTATGGCCGAGTTGTTTGTTGATGGGGTAAACCAGTTGAGTGCTCGGTATGTCGAGTACTCGAAACAACTCGGAACCTATCGTCGTGTTCTCTGAAGCCTTTGTCGTGGTCGTTGCCGACAGTGTGCGTACGGTGCATCCATCCAGCTTGACGTGTGTGATGGAGTTGTCGCGGGTGCCGGATGAAAGTTGATCTTTGTCTGTGTATGTGTACTAGTTCACATATCCATCTTGTAGTCTTGTATGTGTCTAGTAATCAATTTGGATGGCTTCTGGTCTTGCTTGTACGTATATATACACATACGCCTTCCTTGTATTTGTTTGTTGTTGTGGCGCTGTGGGATGTCTTGATGTAGTCAGATGTCTCCGGATATACAGAGTTGATTTCGGATGTCGCGTTCTTGGAGTTGAACTCAGATGTTCTCCGATAAATCCCAGTTGTCCTCCGATCCAGCTCCGTATCCGAGTTGATAACGCTGGGACGTACTCCTTGCCGAAGTTGATGCTAGCTGATCCAACATGTGGTGATGTCGGACTCTTCGTCGTGGCCGAGTAGTTGACTGACTCCTGACTGGTGCCTTGAGTCTTTTGCAAATTTGAACGTGTGGCTTCACTTGCTTGCTTGTTGAATTAGGACACCTTGGCCGTGCGCAGAGATCCGTAGCGAGTTGTTGATCGTGGTTGACGGGAATTGCAGCGTCTTGTTGACAAGGGCCGACGAGAACCATGGTGAATTTTGATCTGAGGTCCACCGAGCTCTCGAACGCAAAGCGTCAAGAACCCCTACCTAGCGCGCCAGCTGTCGATGTTTTACCACCGGCAACCCGTCACGGGGTACCCGGGACGGTGATTTATTCGGAGGGGTATCGGCGTTTGTAGGAACTCGATGGTAAACGCAGGGAGACAATGATTTATACTGGTTCGGCACGCCAAAAGTCACGGCGCCCTACGTTCAGTCTGGTGTGGATAGTATATTGCGCCCTGTGCTATTTGTTATGTTGCGAGGTATGTTGTGGTTGTGAGTTCTGTCGGTTCTGTATAGGTGCCGATCTAGGGCCCCTGCCCTCCTTTATATAGTCCAGGAGAGACGGGAGTTCTAGTCGGTTACAAAGTAGAGATCCTAGTAGGATTACGTGTAACTAGTTCTAGTAGGATTACATGTAGGGAATCCTAGTTGGACTAGGTCTTCTTCTCTCTTCTCCGTGGGGAACCCTATGGGTCCCGCATCGACAGTACCTGGTAGAGGTACTAGGACCTATATATATAACAACCCAAGGCAATGCAACAAATTAGTTCAGTTGCCACAAACATTCAGAAGTAGAGCTTTCGGCCAGCGCTGGGCTTGTGTTGTGTGTGTATGTTGTTCTCACCCCTTCTTCTACCTTTAGCCATAGTGACTGTGTGTGCTGGTAAGCTTACTGCTTACTTGTGCAGGGCAACCGAGGGACCAACAAGCAAGCTATCCAAACTCAAACGATTCATTATATCAAACAATCAATTTCATGGCAACCTCTCGTCATCCATTTGCAATGCTTCCATGCTTCAAAATATTGAAATAGTGAGCACCTTCATGTCTGGAACAATTCCACAGTGCTTGGGAATTCACCAAATGAACCTGTCCGTTGTATTGCTAGCAAAAAGTGAGTTTGAAGCAACAAATGATGCTGATTGGGGCTTCATGGCTAGTCTAACCAATTGTAGCAATATGAGGAAAATATCTTGGGAATATTGTGTTCTTGCCCCTACTTTGATGTCCAATTGTGATTTTATCCTCGTTTTTGTCATCGTTGTGATTTTACCACTGCTTTGTAACTATTAAGGCTCAGTTTACCCTTACTTTTAACTCTGTTAGTTGTATCTGAAATAAAAAAAATTAAAAAACAACAAAACCCTTCAAAGTAAGACCAAAGCACAACAATACCCCTTATCCGCTGGTACCCTCCCCAATCCCCCGTATCCTCTCTATCTCTCTCAATCTCCTCACGTCAATCCTCTAAAACCCTAGCAGCGGCATGGGTGTGGGGTGCAGCTAAGCGACTCCTTGCGCCGTGCGACGAGGGCACGGGCGTGGCCTCGGCCACAACCGCCCCGCCCGCGAGTGCCGCTCTGCCACGGAGGCCGACCGCCACGACCGCCAGGAGCGCGCCAAGGAGGAGCTATACTGGCCCGAGGCTAAGGGCCCCAAGTCCCACGCCGCGCGCCGCCGGGAGGAGGACGCCAAGAAGCACGCCGAGGCCGTGGCGCGCAAGGCCGAGAACCGCCGCCTCGCCGAGGCGGAGGCTGCCGCCGTCGCTGCTTCCGCGTCGGCGCCGTCCAAGGCCACCGTGCGCAAGGCGTCCCGCGTCGCCGCCCCACCCCCCAAGGTCATGGAGGCTGAGCTCGTGCGCCGCCTCGAGGAGGAGTGGCTACGCCTCGAGCGGGAGGCGGAGGCCGCCAAGAACCGCGCCGCGCGGGTCGCCGAGGAGGAGTACGAGCGCGTAGTGCTTGTCGAAAAGACTAACAGGGATGATTCCCTCATCGAGGCCAGGTCGGTTGAGGAGGCCATCGCGTGGATGTCGGTCCTGGATTTGCAGGTGTCCCTGCCCGCTGACAAGCATCCTGAGCGACGCCTCAAGTCGACCTTTAAGGTATATTAATTTTACCAAATTTTGTTTCTTATATGCTCTTTTACTAAATAACTTTATAGCTATGTGAAATTTGGTAGGATTGCACCACAATTACAAAGAAAATAGATATATGTTATACTAGTAACATAGATATATCATTTTTTTGGTATGATTGAGAAAGATATGTGAGGCACTGTAATCGCAGTTAAAAATGATTTGGGATAGCAAATTAATAATGCTGTAGCGTTGCATGATTTTCTTTTACTCTGCTATTCCAAATCGGTCCAATGCTGTAGCGTAGGCATTTGAAGAGGCAGAGCGCCCTAAGCTGAAGGAAGAAAAACAAGGCCTAACGCTGCACCAGTACAAAGACATGATATGGAAACTGTGGAAGTCTCCAGACAACCCTCTTAACCAGGTTTGGCTTCTATCTCCTAGCGATTTTGTACTATGTCTTCGTGGATGTACATGATTTGTATGAATCGGCCATATCTGCCATCTTCAGCTTTAACACATGTAATTGAAATTGTGCCTCCTTTTGTAATTTGCATAAATAAGGATGCTATGTTTGTATTCTATTCAGGCCGATGGCCAGATACCCGGTGACAAGACCATTGGGGGAGGTGATGATGCTTTCAACACCTTCTTCAGTGAGACTGGCGCGGGGAAGCACGTCCCCTAGTATGTAATCTGATCTGATCTTCAATTTACATTGCTCCCAGATATATTCACTCTAATGAATATCTTACTTAAACTTGATTGCTTGTCTTGCAGTTGGCAAGGAGATTGTTGACCTATGCCTTGACCGTATCAGGAAGCTTGCGGACAACTGCACTGATCTCTAGGGCTTCCTCGTCTTCAACGCTGTTGGTGGAGGAATGTGATCTGGCCTTGGTTCCCTCCTCCTAGAGCATCTTCGAGCCATCCTCCATGATGGCCAAGTGCGACCCCCGCCATGGCAAGTACATGGCCTGCTGCCTAATGTACCGTGGTGATGTTGTCCCCAAGGACGTGAAAGCTGCTGTGGCCACCATCAAGACCAAGCGCACCATCCAGTTCGTGGACTGGTGTCCGACTGGCTTCAAGTGCAGCATCAACTACCAGCCTCCCAGCGTGGTGCCTGGTGGTGACCTGGCCAAGGTGCAGCGTGCCGTGTGCATGATGGGGGACCAAAATCACGGCGACAGGGTAGAACCTTGCCTACTCAAGTTGTTGACATGCATAGCTTTGACCTGCTGTAGCTAGTTAATTTCATAGCTAAGCACTACATGTGGGCTGGAACAGAAGGGGCTGGAAAAGAAGGAAGAGGAAGAGGAGAGAGGTTGGCTGCATTGTTTGGAATAGATGCATGAATGTGATGTATGACACTGAACATGTAATATCTCACTATTAGCTATCGCTTTTGTTGGACTTGTATGTTGAATGAGGCTTGGTGCTGTATGGATACTTTTGCTACACTTTCACTTGATGTGATATTATATATATATATTTGCATGTTGTGTGAAATCATATGTAACAAGTTGTGCAATGATGCTATCAATTTTTTTAAATAGGGGTAAAATCACAATGTATTCAGATAAGTAGGGGCGATTTCGCATGGGCAAACTTGTCCTTACTGAGCCCATTTGACACCATTACTAGCTGTTCACGGAATAGGGGTAAACTTAAGCTTCGTTTTCAAAAAACAAGGGTAAAATCACAACGATGACAAAAGCAAGGGTAAAATCACAACTAGACGTCAAAATAGGGGCAAGAACGCAATAGCCCCAAATATCTTTGGATTCCAACAAATTCAAAGGCGTGCTACCAAAATCAATTACTAATTTGTCGATAGGAATGGAATTGTTTAGCATAGAAGACAATAAGATAACTAGAACAATACCGGGAGGAATAGGGAACCTTGTCAATCTAAAGACACTTGATATGGATAAAAATATTCTTCTAGGCCCTATTCCATCATCTCCCGGCAAACTCAAGAAGTTGGAAAGATTATCTGTACCAAAAAACACTTTGTCAGGTCACATCCCTGTTGCCCTAGGCAACCTAACTCAACTTACTAAACTTCTTCTTAGTGTTAATGACTTTAGTGGGACCTAAACCCTCAAGTCTCAAAAACTGCCCTTTAGAAGTTTTGGATCTCTCTCACAATAGTTTTTCCGGATCAATACCTAAAGAACTATTTTTCATATCTACGTTGTCATTTTCCATGAATCTTGCATATAATTCCTTATCAGGGACTTTGCCATCAGAAGTGGTCAACCTAAAAAATCTCAATGAGATTGACTTTTCTAATAATATGATTTCTAGTGAGATTCCAAACTCTATCGGCGAATGTCAAAGTCAGTATATCTCAATTTATCTAGAAACATCCTTCACGGGACAATTCCAGTATCAGTAGGAACTCTAAGGGGCCTCTTCAGGCTTGATCTTTCCTACAATAATTTATCTGGGGCCATACCTAAGACCCTTGCCAGATTAACAGGTATTTCTTTATTGAATCTCTCGTTCAACAAACTCCAAGGTGGAGTTCCAACAGATGGGGTATTTGAGAATGCAACTATAATCTTAATCACTGGGAATGATGGCCTATGTGGTGGTATCCATCAACTGAAATTACCACCCTGCTTGAACCACACCACCAGCAAAACACATCAGAAACTTGCCATGATAGTCTCCATATGCAGTGCATGTGTTTTTGTCACACTAGTATTTGTACTATACGTACTCCATCAAAGGAGCCAGAAGACAAAAGCAATAAACATACAAAGGTCCACCTTGAGTGAACAATATGCGAGGATTTCCTTTCCTGAATTGGCCGATGCAACAAATGGTTTTGCATCTGAAAACCTCATTGGAACAGGGAGCTTTGGATCAGTCTACAAAGGTAGAATGAGAGTAAATGGTCAGGATGCAGTTGTCGCTGTTAAGGTTTTCAACCTCATGCAACGTGGCGCATCTCAAAGTTTTCTTGCAGAATGCAACACTTTGAGATGTGCTCGACACCGAAATCTTGTAAAGATATTAACCGTCTGCTTGAGTATTGATTTTCAAGGCCATGACTTCAAGGCCCTTATATATGAGTTTCTACCAACTGGAAATTTGGACCAATGGGTACACCAACATATAATGGAAGAAGACGGTGAATAGAAGTCACTTGTGTTAGTTGATCTCCACCAATAGGCCCAACGGTCTATTGGGCCCTATCTCTACTCCCTGATCGGGGGAGCCCAACCCTAATTCGGTTAGAGGGCCCCTGTCGCACAGCACACATAAAAGGAAGGTGGGGGTGATGGCTCAGACTACGAGGTTGACTGGAGCCGCCACACCCACCTACAGAGATACCCTAATCCGATCCTAAAGCGTGCTGCCAGCGACGGGATGGCCCACCGACTCCGCCGTCTCCCCTGCAGGTCACCACCCGGGCCACTGGACCTCACCACCGAGTCAGAGCTACCTCGACACCGGCGTCCGTGAGGTCACAAGCGCAACCGCGCACGGCGAATGGAATGTTACCCGGATCTACGGGTTACACATAGAGAGGTACACATTCAATTGATTCTTACATTGGTACCAGAGCCAGGTTACAAGTGTGTAACCCTAACCCTAACCGGGTAAAAGCAAAAAGAAAGAGAGACCGGCTCACGGTCTACTGGTCATCACTGCCACCGCGCGTGGGGGAAAGGAGCCGCACCGTTCGACGGCGCACGGCAAAAGTAAAGAAAAGAACAGACCCATTCGGATCAGAGAAGAAATAGGGCCCTAGGCTCACAGAGCCGAAAACCTAACCCTAGATCCATTCGGATGTCAAAGAAAAGAAAAGGAAGAACAACAAATCAGAGAAAAGAAGAGAAAAATCCAAACCCTAATCACCAGGCGAACCGTCCCTTCACCAGCGCGGGAGAAGAAGTGCCGAGCGGGGGCAGTTGCTCGCTGGGCTCGGTCAAGGGGGCGCCGTGGCCAGGCCACTCGACGGCGGCGTGCTCACCCGTCGGGGAGCACGCGCACCGACGAGGGGGCCAGCGATGGCGCCGTGGCTCGCTGCTCACTCCCGCTCGGTGTCCTCTCAGTGGTTGTGGCTGCGCTGAGGTAGAGAGAAGAGAGAGCGGCGAGCGAAGAGAGAGAAGGGCAAGGGGCGAATGAAGCTAGGGTTGCGATGAGCCGAGCGGTGCTGGGGTTTTGACCGCCCGAAACGCCCGCTCGGCCGTCCGATTGGAATCAATGGCACCGATTGATTGGGCCGACTTTCAGCCCAGACGGGTGCGCGCGCCAGGCCGAATTCCTGGCCCAGGCCCAGGTTGCGGCCTGGGTGCGGGGGAGCGCGCGGGAAGGGCGTGTGGGCTGTGGGTCGTGGGCCGTTTTAGGCCGAAACAGTAAAGAGCAAGAGCCCAGTTTTCTTTTTTCCTTTTTCTGGAAAATTGAAAATGTAAAATGGCTCAAAAGAAAAATAGAAAAAGTAATTTTATCCTGTGGGTAAAATTCAAGAAATTGATGTAAAGTTTTTCCGCTGCTAAAGAAAAAGGATATTCTCCAATGATTTTGAAACGACGTGATATTTAACTGGAGAAAAAGAAAAGTTTTTCCAGTAAATCTTTATTTCCTGGAAATTGATTAATGGATTAAAGGAAATCGAAAATACAATTTTCCCTGTGGGTAAAATTCAAGGAAAAGAGAATTTTTCCACAACTAAAGAAAAGTTGTTTATTCTCCAGTTATTTTGAACCAATGCTGTATTTAATTGGAGAAAAAGAAAGTTTTTCCGCTGCTAAAGAAATTATTGATTCTTCAGTTATTTTGAACCAATGTGGTATTTAATTGGAGAAAAAGAGTTTAGATATGATTATGATGTTGTTGTTTTCTGACCAACGTTGTTAATAACAATATCGTAATATTAATGATTTATGCATTAATTCTACTTCTGCCCAACGGTGATGTAGAATTAGTGTATAAGAATAGATATTAATTTTAGTGATTTATGCATTAATTCTACTTCTGCCCAACGGTGATGTAGAATTAGTGTGTAAGAATAGTTGTGAAAGTTAAAGATTTATGCATTAATTCTATTTCTGCCCAACGGTGATGTAGAATTAGTAAGAATAATTGTATGTTTTGATTTTGACCAACGTTGGAATCAAGGCATGCAAATGGTGTTGTTTTTATGTTAAGAAAAGTTTTGACCTGGTTTTCATCTTGTCTAAGGTGGACTGGGTAGTCACCTCACCATGTTCCACTGAGATTGTGGCACCGGTGAGGGAGACAAAAGAGAATGATGCCATTTGGGCAACTAAAGAAAAGGATTTTGAATCCCAAAAGATATCCTATGGCTTTTGAGCATAGAAAGTGGGTCACTGCCAACAAGAAATGTTTGGCTATGATAAAGAACATGATTGAACCTGCAATTGTGGGCTTAATCCTAGAATGTGACACGGTCACCGAGTACCTCGATAGAATAAAGAGTCAGTTCACTGACACTTCAAAGAAATATGCTACTCAGCTGATAAAGCAGCTGGTGACAGAGTGTTACTCTAGAAATAGTGGCATAAGAGAGCTCACAATGCGTTGTCGAAATTATGGCACTATCGTTCAGGCCATATTTCGAGGGGGAGAATGGAAAGACAAGTTAAGAATGATATTCTTCCTCCATTAGAGCTCTCAGTTTTAGAACAATACAGAGAATGCATAAAAGGAAAGTATGTAAAAAGAATTAAGAAAAGATGACAAACGAAGCGTAGAAATTCTACAGATTATTCACACAGACATCTGTGGACATCTGTGGTCAGTTTCCTGTAAAGAGTGTGGATGGTAATGATTCATTCATAACATTCACAGATGATTACTCCCATTATGGCTATATTTATCCAATCAAAGAAAGAACAGAAGCATTGGATAAATTTAAGATATTAAAGATTAAAGACAGTCAGGTCTGACCGTGGTGGAGTACTATGGTCGGCATACCCTAAAAGAATGGCATAGTAGCCTAGTATTCTATACCGGGCAAACCTCAACAGAATAAAGTAGCTAAAAGAATCAATCGTACCCTGATGGATATGGTGGGCAGTATAATAATTTACTCCACCTTATAGTTGAGCCTGTGGATGGAGGCGTTAAAACCTCCATTCATATTCTCAATAGAGTATCAAGAAAGTCGGTGCTCAAAACACCGTATGAGTTGTGGACAGAAAGAACACCCTCACTTAACCACTTGCGTGTGTGTGGGGGAGCCCTGCTAAGGCTAAAGTGTTTAACCCAAACATTGGGAAGTTATATCCCAAAACAGTAAGTTGTCATTTATTTGGCTACACAGAAAAGTCAAAAGGTTTTCGTTTCCACTGTCCAGAGAGACATACAAAGTTTGTGGAAACGAGACACGATGTTTTCCTAGAGAATGAAAAGATGAGGGGGAGCATGGTAGCTCGAGAAATTATCCTTGAAGTGGAGCGGGTGTATGCGTCCACTCCAATGATTCATGAGCTATTTTTCTCACTACCTGCTATAGCTGCATCGACAGTGCTAGATACTATGGTGCCAGCACCTGTTGTTATTTCACCTGTGGCAACAATGAATGAAAATGAGGAACCTGTTCTTCAGGATTCTATAGAACCTATTGCCACACATGAGGGGGAGCAATAACAACCTCAAATAGAAGATGTGCCAAATGTAGAGGCCCCTAGAAGGTCTCAAAGAGTTAGAAAATCAGGATTCTATAGAACCTATTGCCACACATGAGGAGGAGCAATAACAACCTCAAATAGAAGATGTGCCAAATGTGGAGGCCCCTAGAAGGTCTCAAAGAGTTAGAAAATCAGCTATTTCTGCTGATTATGAAGTGTATAACACTAAGGAATTTCAAATGAAGGATGATCCCACCTCATTTGAAGAAGCCATGAGAAGTGATCATTCATCAAAGTGGCTTGAGGCCATGGAAGATGAAATAAAATCGATGAATGTCAATAAAGTTTGGGATTTGGAAATAATTCCTAAAGGAGTCAAAACAGTAGGCTATAAATGGGTCTACAGAATAAAACTTGGCTCTCAAAGGAATATAGAGAAATATAAAGCGTGACTTGTGGCAAAAGGCTATATGCAAAGAGAAGGGATTGATTATAATAAGACCTATTCTCCAGTCTCAAGTAAAGTTTCCTTCAGGATCATAATGGCATTAGTGGCACATTACGATTGAAAATTACATCAGATAGATGTAAAGACGGCATTTCTCAACGGAGACTTAGAGGAAAATGTTTACATGGCACAACCGAAAGTTTTTGTCATGGAAGGAAAAGAACGAATGGGATGCCGCCTAAAGAAATCCATTTATAGATTAAAGCAAGCTTCAAGACGGTAGTACTTAAAGTTTGATCAGTCAATAAAGAATTTTGGGTTTTAAAGAGAAGGTAGAGGACAATTGTGTCTATGCAAAGTTTAAGAATGGGAAGTTTATCTTCCTTGTCCTGTATATAGATGATATCTTACTTGCTAGTAGTGATGTCAGTCTACTACTGGAGACAAAGAAATTTGATATGAAAGATCTTGGCGAAACCTCGTTCGTTCTAGGGATCGAGATTCACCAAGATAGAAGAAAAAGGGTATAAGGACTGTCACAAAAGGCATACATGGAAAAGATCTTAAAGAAATTCAGTATGTACAAATGTAGTCCCTCACCTACTCCTATAGTCAAGGGTGATAGATATGGGGATTTTCAATGCCCCAGGAACCAATATGAGCTCAATCGATAAAGTAAAAGTGGTTCCATATGCTTCAGCTGTCGAAAGCTTGCAACATGCTCAAGTATGTACGTGCCCTGACTTTGCATTTGTTACCGGGTTTTACTTGGCAGATTCCAGAGCAATTCTGGAATAGAATACTGAAATTAGTAAAGAAAGTCTTGCATTATTTGCAAGGAACGAAAGGCCTCATGATGACATATAGAAGATCTGATTCACTCCACATGGTGGGATATTCAGATTCTGATTATGCGAGAGTGAATGCATATCCAGACGTGGATTTTCTATCATCTCGCAAAGGGGAGCTATTTCATGGAAAAGCTCAAAGCAAACTGTCACTACATCGTCCACAATGTATGACGGTTTGTAGCGTGTTATGAGGCAACGGGCAAGGTGAACTAACTAACGAAGTTCATACCCGGTTTGAAGGTGGTAGACGACATCTATAAACCACTAAAGTAATACTGCGATTATAATCTGGCAGTACAGTATGCTCACAACATAAGTCAAGTGGTGTTGCCAAACACATTGACATAGAGTATTATGTTGTGAAAGATAAAGTCTGGGATCAAGTCATAAGTCTTGAGCATATAAGAACAGAAAGGATGCTCGCGGATCCGCTTACAAAAGGCTTACCACCCAACATGTTCAGAGGACATGGTGTTCAGAGAACATGTAGCTAGCTTGGGTTTAAGGGAAAGCCTAAAATATTCCTGGACAAAAGAAGGCCCAAAGATAAGTATCTATTTCAGAACAGAGTAGTGAGTTGTAGCTGTTAAGTCTATCGGCAATGGACCGTGATGATGAGACATGCTCTATGAGCTAATCTGTAATGGAATGAACAAAAGCAAATGATATGAAAGTGAAAGATGAAATGAGATCAAGGGGGAGAATGTTAGTTGATCTCCACCAATAGGCCCAACGGCCTATTGGGCCCTATCTCTACTCCCTGATCGGGGGAGCCCAACCCTAATTCGGTTGGAGGGCCCCTGTCGCACAGCACACATAAAAGGAAGGTAGGGGTGAGGGCTCGGACTACGAGGTTGACTGAAGCCGCCACACCCACCTACAGAGATACCCTAATCCGATCCTAAAGCATGCTGCCAGCGACGGGATGGCCCACCGACTCCGCCGTCTCCCCTGCAGGTCACCACCCGGGCCACTGGACCTCGCCACCGAGTCGGAGCTGCCTCGACACCGGCGTCCGTGAGGTCACAAGCGCAACCGCGCACGGCGAATGGAATGTTACCCGGATCTACGGGTTACACACAGAGAGGTACACATTCAATCGATTCTTACAACTAGAACTGATTGCAAGGCTATACATCGCAAATGATGTGGCATCCTCGCTTGATTATCTACACCAACATACACCAGTGCCAATTGTTCACTGTGATCTTAAGCCAAGCAATATTCTCTTGGATTGTGACATGGTTGCTCACGTTGGTGATTTTGGGCTAGCACGGTTCTTGCATCAAGACAAAGATGAATCAAGTGGCTAAGCATCAATGAGAGGATCAGTTGGTTATGCAGCTCGAGGTGTGCATCTAATCGCTCTCTTCTAATTAATCAACAATATAGGCTAGAACTAAATTTAAGGTACTTTGGGTGTTTTACTTACTTAGATATGTAAATATAGCTAAACAGTAACTAAAATTTGAAGAATGTGAACAAGCTAAAATCTCTAAAATCTGTAGGGCATGTTTGTTCCGATTGAATCGGATCTGTGGCCACCCCACCGTGAGAATAAAAAAAAATTCCACAAAACACATCACGGTATCGTTGATTCTTTTCACCGCACAAGGCACAAAAAACCTTGAGATTGAACTAGCACTCGCGTTTTCCATGCCATGGGCTGGAGGCCGTGGTCGCGATACAGCGCTGCACAGCGCCGCACCGCAGTCCAAAACACGTCCACAGTTAGACACTAAAATAAATATGTAAACTTAGTGGTCTGGAAATCATCTTTATACTAATGTTATTTTATGAATATATATCAAAATTTTCTCCATAAAAACAAATTCATTAAGGCCCCGTTCAGTTAGCGTGTTCCGGGCCATTCCAGGCCAGGAACTGTTCCATCATTATGCAAATTATTGAAGGGATCCTCCGTCCAGGTTTGATTCCTAACCAACCGAACGTGGCCTAAAAGGGATTCATGTTGTTTGGTTTCAGAGTATGGACTTGGCAATGAAGTCTCCACTCATGGTGATGTATACAGCTTCGGCATACTATTACTGGAGATGTTGACTGGAAAAAGACCAACAGACAACGAATTTGGAGGAGCCATCAGGCTTCGAAACTATGTTCAAATGGCACTACTAGACAAAGTCAGTGTTATTGTAGATCAACAGCTAACCAATCAGCTCAAACTCCAGCAGTATGAGAAACGTGAGAATTGCGTGCATCACTTCAATTCTGCAAGTTGGGATTTGCTATTCAGACGAGGTGCCAACAGATCGCCCATCAATCGGAGATGCTCTGAAAGAGTTGCAAGCAATTAGAGACAAGTTTCAGTATCACCTCCGCTTGAAGGGTCGTTGTCAGTTAGCTGAAGTGTGAAGGATTTCTTATGTGTTGTCTCTAATATATGGGCAGGACTGCAGCATAATGGAACCGTTACGCTCCTCTCCTCCGCCCCCACCCCCGCCCCCGCCCCCGCCCCCGCCCCCGAACGCCGCCCACCAGCCCAGATCCGCCGCCGCCGGCCGCGGCCCCCGGTCCCCGCGTGTTTCTACGCGCTCCCCTCCCCGCGGCCGTCCTCCACATCCCGCTAGCGCCGCCCGCGGTGGCTCATGGCCACAGATCGAACAACCCTACTGCCGCTGCTCGTCCCGTACGCCGTCTCCCCACCATCCAGGCCCCGGGGCGTCCGCCGCTGCTTCCGTTGCGGCGCACGGGGAGTCCTCTGCCCCCTTTCCGAGGCAACTTCTCCGCCTCGGCGCCACCTCCGCCGGGTCCGCTGCTGCTGCGGCCGGGTCGGAAAGGACGAAAGGCACGTCGTCCCGACGCGTTAGGTTCGCCGCTACCCTCTTCTGCCGTCCGGGGAGGCGTTACTGCCCCACCAACACTGCGCCTGCAAGATCCTGCCTCAGATCCGCGTCGGGGAGGCGCGGCCCTCTTTCCGCCGGCCTGTCATCTCCAACTATCCTGTCTCCGCCCGGCTTTGGGGGTGCTTCCCCTTCCCGAGGGGGGAGACCCAGACCCGTCTCCGGGGCGTGGCAGGGGGCCGGTGCGGCGCATTCAAGCGAAGGTGAGGAGGGCTGGTCTATGGTGCGCCCGCGATACTGGTGGCGTCTCCCCGGTTTCAAGACCAAGGCGCATTCAACACCCTCAACCACCCAGGTCATTTCAGCGCGTCATCATCTCAGTGTGGAGCTGCTGCGGCGCTTGCGAGGTAAATGCTTCCGCTGCCTCGCCCCTGGCCACGCCGCGGCGACCTGCAGGGACCCGGTGCGCTGTTTCTCGTGCGGCCGCTGGGGACATAAAAGCAAGGTGTGCGCTACAAGATCTTCAATCGCCAGGCAGCAACCAACACCGCCCAAGGCTGCTCCTCCTCCCCTCGACGAAACAAACTTCCCACCTCTGCATGCGAGCGGCATGGCCAGGCCCGGGGACCCCTCCGTCTGTCCCCTGGACACCTGTGCAGTGGCTCTCTCCGTGGACTCAATGGACCAGGAGCTCAACCGCCTCTCCATGCATGGCATGGTGGCCTGGCTGGGGGGGAGCCGCCCGGTGGTTGAGCCGGAGATCATCAAGCGAGCCATCTGCCACCAGTTTCCGATTCGTCCGGAAGATGTCTCCGTCGTCAGGCACGCGCCTGAGGACTTCTTCGTCGACTTCAAGCACCGGCACCACCGCGACGAGGCGGTGTCGCGGGGGACCTTCCCCTATCGCAACCTCGACATCCACACAAGACCATGGCAGCTGGTGACACACGGAGAAATCTGCGACCTCAAGTTCCGCGTCCGCCTATGCCTCGAAGGCATCCCCCTCCACGCCTGGAGCGAGAGCATTGCCAAGAGGGCGGTCGCCAGAGCTTGCGACATCGACTACGTTGAGAAGACCTCGCTGGACCGTGCCGACACCAGGGCACTCTGCGTCTGGGCCTGGACAAACAACCCCTCCGACATCCCAAAGGTAACCTGGCTGACTTTGTCATGCAGAAAGACGGAGGCCCACTGTTCGCAGGATACCCGCGGCCGCCGGGGACTCACCTTCAGGGTGCTGGTGCACCTTGACTTGGTGGAGGACCCTCCGGGCAGAGACGGCCGGGCCGCTGCCCCCCGAGTCTTCACGTGGGACTACGGGATCGTGGACGGAGAAAGGATGCCGCGCGACCGCCATGACCCTCCACCGGCTGACACCCGGGGCGGCAACCGCGACGACGACAGCGACCATCGTGGGCGCCGTGAACGCCACGGGGACAGGTGGTACTCGCGGCTCACCCGCAGCCTGTCAAGGGCACCAAAGGACCGCGAGCGGGAGCGCTCGGTGTCCAGGCACGGTGGCCGCCGACACCAAAGTCCGGAACGTGGGGGTCGCCGACGACCACTGCACAGCGACGCGGACGGCCGCGGGGATCGCCAGACGTCCACAGGCGGTGACGCGGCTCGCAAGGGTGCACGACAACCGACCCAAGGCGACGCTGCAGATGCTGGCACGGGGGCTCGGCACCACCTCGTCATCCACCCGGCTGATGCCCTCCGCAGAGCCAGGGGACGAAGTAGGGAAGGGCGACCCATCGTAGGCCGCATAGGCGCGCGCGCTCGGAGCCGAGGAACACGACGTCGCGCTCAAAATCACCGTCGTCGCGCCTGCGCTGCAAGTCACCGGACTTCAACGGAGGCAACGGCAACAACCACCACCCATCGCCGAGCCCTCCCAAGGTGCGTGTAGAACAGAGTCAATGCGACGACTCGCTCGTCATCCCTTTGGTCTCTGCCCCTCCAACCTGCGAACCGAACGACCCTCCAGTTGCCGCTGCACAGGGCACATACGAACCAACTAACGACTCCTCTTCGGGGCACCTCACCGAAAACATATCTCCTACTTGTATGAATGAACTGCAGGTTCCCCCCACCGACGACCGCGACGTCGTGATAGAGCAGCGTGCGCGCCTCGCGGCTGACCGACGCTTCCGCATGGGCCAGGTCTACGCTAGGAGGCCAGGCCCTCTCCGCACGCCCCGCGCCCACACACAGCAGGCCAGAAACACCCAGGTGGTGCATTTCCGCCCTGGCGCGGTCTACTCCAGGCGCCGTGTCCGCGGGTTGTCCGGCAACAGCACCAGCCGCACACACATGGCAAATGAACTTCAACAACTGCGGCCGGAACAGAATGCCAACGCCGAGGAGGTAAACAATGCCGGCCAAATGACGAACGCCAATGATGCTCTGGTATCTGATTTCCTACAGGGAATTTCACAATCCCTGCCTCCACCCATCTTGCAGGTCCAGCCACGTCAGCACAGCACACCAAATCGACGCAAGAAGCCCCTGCTACCGGCGCGAAGAAGCGTCCGCATAGCCGCCATGAATTGGCCAAGGGGTGACACCCAAGCGAGGGCTAGGCTTGCGCTGATGAAAAGACTGGGCATCCTCGACAGGGGAGGACTCAGCCATGACGACACGTTGCTGTGCTACTTTGGCTTGTACAAGGGACCACTTAACGATGACGCCGTGAAGGCAATGACGGCTCTGTGTGGCCTTGACGCCGACGAGGCGCTGCCGCACGCCTAGATGACTGCTGTCGCAAATGGGTCGCTCGTTGTAATAATGGTAGTAATCGTTTGCCACTGCGGAAGCTCTTCGAGCTCCACATCTTTTGTGTACCGCTTGGGTTCGGCGACAGCCAGAGGCCTACAGTCGCCATCCCACCCAACTGCAACAAACCGTCACCTGGTAGTTCGATGTATCAAAAACTCAGCGTGCAGGGAGCAAGTGCTCTGTATCGTCGTGCCGACAGCCAGCGGCTTTCAGTTGTATCGGCCACTACGTGTTGATGCTTTCGTAATCTGTGTGTGCTTTCGTCGCTGTGGGCTTACCTTGATGCCTATTGACTATACTGAACCAACAAATGGCTTCCGACTGGCCTACTCCTGAAGAATTATTGTACGTAGGGTACCATTAGTTCACATATGGCACAGCTGAATTGCCAGGTACTTAATTGGAACGTCAGGGGGCTAAATGATGGCGCCTGACAGGACTCGGTTAGTGAGCTCGTGAGAACCACCGGCGCCACCATTGTATGTTTACAAGAAACAAAGATGCAAGCTATGGAACGTAATGTGGTTCGCCGAACAGTCGGAGCGAAATTTGAAAACTCCTATAGTGTGCTCCCGGTGGAACAAACACGTGGAGGCATCTTCCTGGCGGTCAACGAAGACTTCTTTGACTAGTCCGACATTGCACTTACCGCGAACACTATAACCGCGCAAATCAAGATGAGGGCAGATGGAAAAACGTGGCAAATTACTGTGGTATATGGGCCGCAAGGGGAGGACGCCAAACTTCAATTCCTCCAAGAGCTGAAAAACATTCCGCCGCCGGAGAATGATAGATGGCTCATCCTCGGAGATTTCAACCTCATCTACCAGGCGGAAGATAAAAACAACGCCAATCTCAATCGACGTCTCATGGGGGCATTTAGAGCGACGATCGATCATTTGGGACTCAAAGAAATCAAGCTAAATGGCCGCAGATTTACCTGGAGCAATCAACAACAAAACCCCACGCTCACTAGAATCGACAGACTACTATGTACCCCCCAGTGGGAGCTGTCCTTCCCATCATGTTTCTTGCACTCCCTACCTTCGCTCATGTCGGACCATACACCGCTGCTGCTCCAGGGACAACTTGACCACAATCACACCGCTTCCTTCTGCTTTGAAAATTACTGGACTAAGATGGACGGCTTCCAAGATCTTGTTCACGACATTTGGAATAGACCGGTCGCCACCGCTCTCCCGATCAAACGCTTACACATCAAAATGGCACGTGTGGCAAAAGGCATCAAGCGTTGGAAGAAAGAGAAGATAGGGGATACAAGGATGCAACTCGCCATAGTGAAAGAAGTGCTACTACAATTAGAAGCAGCCCAAGAGCATAGGTTGCTCACTGCCATAGAACTTCACCTATGTTGCCGCCTCAAAGCCCGCAGCACTGGACTCGCGGCCATCGAAAAATCAAGAATCAGACAGAGAGCAAGACTAACGTACATTCGCTGTGGGGATGCTAACACAAAGTTCTTCCACACTCGAGCAAATGCACGCCGGAGAAAGAATTACATACATTGTCTACATACGGATGGGGGGGTCGCGGTGGCTCATCAAGAGAAAGAAAAGGTCAGTCGAGAGTATTTTAAAAATCACATTGGTGCCGCGACGCAGCGAGTTTCCACACTAAATTGGCAATCCCTTGGATACAACCAACACGATCTCTCCGATCTAGAGTTGCCTTTCTCCCAGGAAGAGATAAAATACAATATTTTTTCCATGCCTTCCGACAAAGCACTAGGACCAGATGGTTTCACGGGGGCCTTCTTCAAAGCGTGTTGGGAAATCATTAAGGACAATATAATGGCGGCACTGAACAGCCTATTCAACTTGAACGCCCAGGGCTTCGAATGGCTAAATTCGGCTTGCATCATCCTCCTACCCAAAAAGGCAGATGCAACAAGAGTTACTGATTTCAGACCCATCAGCCTCGTCCACAGCATTGCGAAGATCTTCTCTAAGGTGTTAGCAAACAGACTTGCCCCCCGACTCAACCAACTTGTCTCCAATTGCCAGAGCGCTTTCATAAAAAAGAGAAGCATCCATGATAACTTTCTATACGTCCAGGGCGCGGTTCAAAGGTTGCACAAGCAAAAGATACCGGCTTTATTCATGAAACTAGACATCCACAAGGCTTTTGATACGGTCCATTGGGGGTACCTGCTTGAGATTCTGCAAGCCCTAGGCTTCGGACAACGATGGCGAGAATGGATCTCTATCCTCCTGCGTACATCCACTTCCACACCCTTGATTAATGGGCGACAGGGGACCCCTTTTAGCCATGCAAGAGGCGTCCGTCAAGGAGACCCGCTATCACCCATGTTGTTCATCCTTGCTATGGACCCGCTTCAACGACTGCTTGACCGGGCAACCGAACAAGGGGTACTCACCCCTCTTCCAATAGCGGCGGCAAAATGGAGAACCTCCATGTATGCGGATGATGCCGCCATTTTCATCAGCCCAATGAATGATGATGTTCAATCCGTCAAAGCCATCCTGAACGCTTTTGGTTCAGTCTCGGGACTACATATCAATCTACAAAAGAGCTCGGTACACCCAATCAGCTGTGCAGACGTCGATCTAGACCAAGCCCTCTCACCCTTCAACGGTCACAGAGGGACCTTCCCTTGCAAGTATTTGGGCCTGCAGCTACACATCAGAGCATTGCAAAAAATACACGTGCAACCTCTCATAGACCGTATTGGCCAAAGGTTACCTAAATGGAAAGGAAGATGGCTTAACAAAGCGGGACGTCTCACTCTTGTAACATCTGTCCTCTCCTCCATGCCAACCTACCACCTCACTGTGTTTCCTCTAGCTGCTTGGGCTAAGAAAAAGATTGACAAAATCAGAAGATCGTTCCTATGGAAGGGGGAGGAGAACGCCAATGGTGGACACTGCCTGGTTAACTGGCCAACTGTTACCAGGCCAAAAGATCTGGTGGTTTAGGCGTCATCGACCTTGATAGATTTGGGAGAGCCCTCCGGTTACAATGGCTTTGGCAGGAATGGATGGACGACCACAAGCCTTGGAACGGCTATGAGCTTCCATGCTCTGATGATGACCGTCTCCTCTTCAACTCCTCAATCGTTATAACTTTGGGGGATGGTGCAAAGACGAGTTTTTGGCACCAAAACTGGCTCGATGGACACGCGCCTAGGTACTTAGCACCAAACTTGTTTTGCCTAGTTTCAAGGAAAAACCGAACGGTGAAACAAGAGCTCCGGAACAACAATTGGATACGCAAACTACAGAGGAAAATCACCTCCGCTGTCCACATTGAGGAGTTCGTGTCCCTTTGGATACGAATACAAGATGTGCACTTGCAGCAAGGCGCCCAGGACACCATCACCTGGCGGTGGACCGGTGACGGGAAATACTCCACCCGCTCGGCCTACAGGATACAGTTCAGAGGCTCGCTCGCCTCATTCAGTACAGAGTTGATCTGGAGTGCGCATGTGGAGAACAAATGCAAGATTTTTGCCTGGATCTTAGTGCAAGATAAAATTCTAACGGCACAAAACCTACAGAGGAGAGGGTGGCCACACCATCAACAATGTGTGCTCTGCAATGGCCCTTTAGAGACCGGCCTCCACCTATGCTTATGTTGCCCCTTCGCGAAGGGGGTTTGGAATCATATCCTATCGTGGGAGAACTTCCCTTAGATCTAGCAGCAACCCCAGGTGCAACCCACCGATATCAGATCATGGTGGGAAGAGGTGACGACAAAAGTGCCAAGATCAGAACGTAGGAGGCTGAACGGGGCACTAATCTACACCTTCTGGAATGTTTGGAAAGAAAGAAATAGGAGAATCTTCGACAACAAGATACATACAGTGCTGCAGGTGGCATCAAAGATAAAGGATGATATAGAGCAAAGGAAGAGAGCAATCGATTATGGGTAGCAGATGACCCCTCTCCGGCGGGCCGGGTGGTTTACACGCTTCAGGGGGGGGGGGGGGGGGGGGAGGGGAGGTTCTTTTCCTTTCCTCGACTAAATTAGGTTGTACATAAACTATCTTTTCCCACTTAATTGAAAGGCAGAGCTCCTGCCATTGCGTTCAAAAAACAAAATAATATATGGGCAGTGTGGTTAAAGCTAGGACATGAGTTGTAATTGATGGTTAAGAGATAAATTTTGGATCCTACTTTGTTTCCCTAAGGGTTGCAACCTTTTTCTACAGGTGTTTGGTGACCTGCGGGTAAACTAACTACACGAGTAGTTGAATTTTGCTCAGGCGGCAAAGACAGCAGTGGCAGGCTGAGATTCTTTGAGCTGATAGTGTGCCACAGTTTCTTTTTTTGGACATTTTGGTGTATGTGTGAAACTTGTACAATTACGTTGGCAAGAACTATCTGCTGTGCTTTTGTCTACGCTTATCATCATTACAGTGCACAGAAGCATGAAGAGTCATGAGGATGTGCTTTTGTCTACGCTTAGCACACTGTTTTGGTTGTTTTTGTCAAATTTCCTTGCAAGGTCGACTGCCGGCTGCGATTTTTCTCTGTTCTATCTCCAGCGACAGCTAAGCTCACATTGTTTAGCCTTTCAGGTTTGTTAACCCAGCAGCAGCTTCGTCGGTCCCGACTTCTGAGCAGTAGCCAATTGTTTCAGGTTCTGAACCTTTTCAATTCCTGGAGCAACCGTAAGCCATCCTCGCATGTGTTAGCCAGCAGCAGTAGCAGCAGCTTGTTTCTGTGCTCTCTCTTTCTCTGTTTCTTGCTGCGAACATAATAGCTCTAGCTGCAGATTCTTATCGTCTCACACAGGTAAGCAACAGAGCATCGACTTATTGATCTTCAGATATGTGCAGCGTCCCAGTGAATCAATCTCTGACTTGGAATTACTTATTTAGTTATAATCTTTGTTGCACTAGGGCGCTGGTTGCAGTTTGGTTGCAGATGTCTTTACCTGTTATTTGCCAAAGTCTGTGGTTCTGTTCCCGCAGTTTCTTGCCGACATTAATTCCACGAGAAACAGACTATTGTAGGCACATCTTAGCTTGTGTTAGCAATAGCTCATCTTTTCGGTCTGCTTTTGTGATGCCTTAAAAATTCTTAATTGTTCCTACAGCCAATACATTACTACTTGGTGTGTGTGACCTTATAGTAATTAGAAGACTGTACTTTCTCGGCGACTTTCATGCCCCCGCCTCCTCCGAACAACCGTGCTGCGAAGTAGGAGCAGAGAAGGGCAGGGGGTGACGTGACGATGACAGCGAGAGCGAAGAGAAGGCGGTCAAGGAAACGATAGAGCGATACCGAGTGGCTGAGATTCATGCTGTTACTTGATATGAGAGGTCATGGTGAAACAGAGCTGACAAAGACTAAAATAGATTGTCCCTCTTATCTTCTTCACCGGGATTAGAACTAAGATAATGAAATATGGATGGTGTATAACTGCATGCTGTCAGTGACATTGATTGCTTTCTAAAAAGCAGAATTAATCTCCTTTAGAAAAACATTGATATTGTAACCTTTTTTGTTTCGTGATTTTGTACTCGGACCATTTAGTTTTTGCAATAAATCACAGTAGGGGCTTTCACCCCTCCTGTTTCCGGTAAAAAAAAATTACTTAAGCGAAAAAAGGCGTAAGCACATTGTGGCAGGCCGAGATTGCTCTAGTGGGGGTGCATCACAGTATGACTCACGAGTTAGAAACCGGTAGAATAACGTTTGCATGAACTAACTATTCAGTTAATCAGTTGTGCAGCTGGTGTTGTGCTTATCAATATCACAACAATGTACACAAGTATACAACATGATGAGGATGGTTTATGGTCAAAATTTTTTGGGGTTTAACATATATGAAACACATATAATAAAAATACGCTCAGCCTGCACTATATAGCACATTTCTTTTTACTCTTATTATTATTATCGCATATTGTTTAAAGTGGTCAGCACGAAGGTGCTATATATGAATTATTTGGGTTTGTATATGCTCTCCCTACCCTTGCTTTATCACTTCTGCAAGGTGTCTAGATACCTGTTCTCTTGCTTAGGCTTAAATAAATTTTTAATTCACTTTAAAGTGGTCGCCTGAATTGCTAGCCATAAGGACTCACAAGATTAAAAATATCGTCCGATCCTCCAACTCCAACCCATAAAGACGATAATCTCCATGGGAAAAGGTTTGGCCGGCAGCCGACTGGAAGCTGAAGGATTCCAGGATCTGTTAGATTGATCCCTAACCTAACTGGACCCAACAGCCTAGTTGGGCCTTTGATTTGCGCCCTGATCGGGGGCGCCCAGCCCACCATGGCTGGAGGGCCCCTGTCACCCTGCGCTATATAAAGAGGTGGGGGCCGACGGCTCTAATCACGAGGTTGACCTGAGCCGACCTCCCCATCGACAAACCCTAAACCCGATCTAAGTGAGGGGCACAGCCAGTGACGGGAAGTTCCTCCGCCACAGCACTGCGCCGTCATCATCTTCATCGCCGACACCGCTTCACCGACCGTCGCTGCCTTAGCGCAGACGTCGACCCCATGGCGGACACAAGCGGATCTCCTTCCACTGTGGTCTCAGGTCTGACATGACCATCTCCTACCTCTCCCTTCTCTCTAGTTCTACATGCATTAGGAAGTACTACACCTTTTATCCCGAACAGAATTACTAAATGACTAGATCTAAGATCCTACGGTTCTAACATTGGTACCAGAGCCTCGTTTGAGTATAGATCTAGCATATCAGTTTCGATCCTTTCGGATCTAAGAAAAGGAAAGAGGGTTCGAATGAACCCTAACCCTAACTTGGTTAAGGAAAGAGGGTTCGGTTGAACCCTAACTTCGATCCCTTCGAATCTGAGAAAAGAAGAGGGTTCGGATGAACCGTAACCCTAACTGGGTTAAAGAAATAATGAGGGCTCGGTTTCAAGAATGTAAGATGCCGAACCCTAAAACTGGAGAGTCCCTCTGGGGAAGATAAACAGTGCCATCCCGAAACCCTAACCCTAACATAGTTAACCTCTAAATCCCATCCAAATCGGTCAAAACCGAGAAGAGCAACAAGATCTAAAGAAAGGGAAAGGGGGAAGAGGGAGACCTAGAGGGATTACCTCGCCATCGTGCAGAACGGTGCGCGGGGAAAAGAAGGCCAAGCCCCGGGGGGAGCTGCTCGCCGGACTCAGGCCACAGGAGCGCCGCGGCCAGGCCGCTCGACGGCGGCGCGCTCACCCGCTGGGGAGCGCGCATGCCGGCGAGGGGGCCAGCGATGGCGCCGGGGCTCTCTGCTCGCTCTCGCCGTTGTTGCTCGTCGCTCGGTGCTGCTGCACTGAGGAAAGAGAGAAAAGAGAGCGGCGAAGACAGAGAGTGGAGAAGGCCGAATGACCGTAGCGTTTTGGCCGTGGGGCGGTTTTGTTCGCCCGAAGACGCCGCACATCCGTTCGATCAGATCCAACGGCGCCAGATGAACGGACCGCATCACGGCCCAGGCGGGCGAGCGCGCAGCGGAGCTTTGCTGGCCCAGGCCCACGTTGCGGCCTGGGTGGCAGCTCGCGCGCGCGGAGGCGATGGGCTGAGCCGGCTTTTGCCGGTTTTGGGCCGAAACAGTAAAGAATGAGCCCGTTTTTGTTTTTCCTTTTTTCCAAAAAATTGAAAAAAATAGAAATTGGCTCAAAAGAAAATAGAAAAGAGGATTTTCCTGTGGGTAAAATTCATC
This sequence comes from Miscanthus floridulus, assembly GCF_019320115.1. Taxonomy (NCBI): domain Eukaryota; kingdom Viridiplantae; phylum Streptophyta; class Magnoliopsida; order Poales; family Poaceae; genus Miscanthus; species Miscanthus floridulus. Next base: position 115,489,413 of record NC_089597.1, on the reverse strand, counting down.
AAATTGAATTATTTTCTGCTGCGTACGTAAAGATGTTATTTTCATTATTAAATTCGAACCAACAAGAGTATTTAATTTTAAAAAATGGATATGTTCATAATATTATTATTATTCTGACCAACGTTGATTAATGGCAATATTATGATGTTTTGTCTTGCATCAATTCTATTTTCTGCCCAACGGTGATATAGAATTAATGTAAAGAATAATTGTATGTTTAATTTTGACCAACGTTGAACTAAGGCAAGCAATTATTATTGTTATTATTTATGTTCTCATTATATATATATGAATTGTGTTTTCAAGAGGATACAACTTGATGAGTTGTATCATAGAAATCCTCACTCTAAAAGGTGATAACTACATTGAGTGGAAGAAAAAGATCGACCTGGCTTTCATCCTTGCTGAGGTGGACTGGGTAGTCACCACACCGTGTCCCACAGAGCCTGTGGCACCGGTGCGGGAGACAAACGAGGCTGATGTCGCCTGGGCAATCAGAGAGAGGGACTTTGCATCCCAAAGAATATCCTATGACCTTGAGCATAGGAAATGGGTCACTGCCAACAAGAAGTGTTTGGCTGTGATAAAGAACACGATTGAGCCTACAATTGTAGGCTCAATCCCAGAGTGTGACACCGTCACTGAGTATCTAGAAAGAATAAAGAGTCAGTTCACTGGCTCTTCAAAGACATATGTTACCCAGCTGATAAAGCAGCTGATGACAGAGAGATACTCAGGCAATGGTGGCATCAGAGAGCACATACTAAGAATGAGCCATTTGGCATTCAAGCTAAAACCAATGGATCTGGCTCTCAAGGATGAGTTCCTTATCCATCTGGTTTTTGCTTTCTTGCCAAAAGAGTTTGACACTTTTGTTGTCAACTATAACATACAGCCTGAGAAATGAGACATGGAGAGGCTCATGGCTATCTGTGTGCAATAGGGGGAGAGAATAAAAGCTGTCAATGGTGGCACTATCAATTATCTGAAAGATAACAAGAAAAAGAATACTAATGCCAACTTCTCATCAAAGTCAAAGGGAAAGGGTCCCATGCTGCATCAGCCTCAGCAAAACAAGTTCACAGTAGAGAAAGATCAATGTCTCCACTGTAAGAAGATGGGACATTATAAGAAAGATTGTCCCGATTACCTAAAGATGATCGTGGCAAAGAAAGGTGAGAACATTATTACATTCATAAATGAATCCCTGTATGTACAGTATTTGAAATCTACTTGGTGGATTGACTCAGGTGCAACTGTTTATGTTGCTAATTCTTTACAGGGATTCCGTTCCATGAGGACTACGCAAAGAAGGAAAAGACACGTTAAAGTCGCAAATAGAGTCCAAGCAGAAGTTGAAGCCATTGGCGATCTTTCTCTAGAGCTAGCTAATGGTTTCAGGCTCATACTTAGAGATGTTCTTTATGTTCCCTCGTTACAGAGGAACTTGATTAGTGTGTCATGTTTGGACAATGATGGTTATGATTGCCATTTTGGAAATGGCAAATGTAAGATAACATTTAATGATGCATGTGTTGGTCTTGCTATCTTACAGAATGAGCTTTATTTGTTATCGCTATGTGATGATGTGAATGTTGTATGCGATGATGGGAACGTTGCATGCGATAATGTGAATGTATCCTCGTCTGCGGATGTAAACAGAAAACGAAAGAGAGCTCACGATGCGTTGTCAAAATTATGACACTATCGTTTAGGCCATATTTTGATGGGGAGAATAGAAAGACTAGTTAAGAATGATATTCTTCCTCCATTAGAGCTCTCAGATTTAGAACAATGTAGAGATTGCATAAAAGGAAAGTATGTAAAGAAAATTAAGAAAGATGTCAAACGAAGCACAGAAATTTTATAGATTATTCACACAGACATCTGTGGTCCCTTTCCTATAAAGAGTGTGGATGGTTTTGATTCATTCATAACATTCACAGATGATTACTCCCGTTATGGCTATATTTATCCAATCAAAGAAATAAATTTAAGATATTTAAGACAGAAGTTAAAAACCAACACAATTTAAAGATTAAGATAGTCAAGTCCGACCATGGGGGGAGTACTACGGTCGGCATACCCCATATGACCAAGTTCCTAGACCTTTTGCAAGGTTTTTATAGGAGAATGGCATAGTTGCCTAGTATTCAACACCGAGCGAACCTCAACAGAATGGAGTAGCTGAAAGACGCAATCGTACCCTGATGGATATGGTGTGTAGTATGATAAGTTACTCCACCTTACCATTGAGCCTATGGATGGAGGCGTTAAAAACCGCCATTCATATTCTCAATAGAGTACCAAGTAAATGGGACATCTAACTATTTGCCACTCTTACGGTGGCTGCCTCTCCGTTTGCCAACTTTATCGTGCCAATTACAAAATTACCCGACAAAACAGTAACCAGACTAATATTTTGCCATTTTCGCTGACGTGTCATGCCATATCAGCACACCAGCATGGAACTTGACGTCCCCGTCTGCCCAGCTAAACGGCGCTAGCAGCTCCCGTCAGTCCCCACTGCCTTTCAGTTCCACTTCCACCAGCCTTTCAGTTACCTCTGATGGTCACAGTACCCTAGCTCCTAAAATCACACCATCTTACTGGTAACTATGCAAGTATGCAGCTGCACACAACTTGGCCAAATTTCCATGAGGACAACTGAGCAGTAAACAACATGGTGACAGGGGTGCACAGATCAAGTATCTACAGCTTGGACTTTTTCCATTGATTCAGCTTTCCTGTGGGTGATCCTCACATGTTTGTACTCTGGAATAGTTTTCCTGTCCTACAAACTCGCAGAACATGGGATAGTTGCTCATCTGTACAACATACACGCTGAGGATCCTAACAAATGAACCTGCAAATAAATGTGTCATGCGCTGGCCCTCTAGCTTTTTGAACTGATTCTTGACCATATCCTCTCTTAGCTTGTGATCCTTTCTATTTATGTACTAGAAAACTAGAAACTTCCTACCAAGTTTTGTCACACATAATTAGCAAAAAATATCTAGAATACTGAGTGAGCGTCCTCGATCCAAAAGCTTGTTTGCAGATGGCGCCCCAAAGGAATTAGTTGTGGACATACAGATCACATGCCCGTGTGCTAGGCCAACATATATACTACTATGGGTTTGCAGGTTCGGTAATTGCGCTCACAGAAAAGTTGTTAGGATGCATGTCAGTAATTAATTTTCAATGTTTGAAAGAAGTACAGTAGTTGCCAAGAAGCAACAAAAACGGAAGCTCACTTAGCAGCTTGGGCAACAGCAGGAAAAAATAGGAAAGTTGGTAGCAGCAGAGTCACCCCTCTGGGACTTTTTCCCCTCTAAACATGCAAATGCAAGCACAGAGACAGAGGTTTGCCTTAGTTTGGCACGGGGTAAACTCAGCAGCAAACAACACAGGGAGAACGGGGGTTGAACTGAAGAGACGAATTCTGCGTTGGCGCGACGGGAAACTCGATCCTGAAAGCAGAGCAAACAGCGAGCGGGCTCACCTGGGCAGCCGACGTGGAGGGCACGAGGCTGGCCCCCGAGGCGCGGGAGCTGAAGCGATTGGACGGCACGGTGAGCTGCTCGTAGAGCGCCATCTTGTTCCTTGGCGGAGCCCGCGGGCCGCCGCCCTTGCCTGCGTGGCTGACGTGGAGCCGCGGGAACAGCGGGCCCATCACCTTCCCCAGCTCCTCCTTGCCGCCTCCCCTCGTCATGCCCAGCCCAGGAGCCAGGAGGAGCAGGCCGTATCAGTCAAGCAGCCAGCTCGTGGTCGTGGCGCAGCAAAAGATCCCCCGAATCCTTAGCGGCAGCTTCGTTTCAGCCACCACGTTCCAGTGTCAGGGCCGGCAACGAGGGAGGCCCGGGTGCAGGCACTCAGCTGCTGCCTCGGCGGCCATGGCGGCTGCTGGTGGAAGTGGAACTGAAAGGCCATGGCGCCGTTGGTCAGCGGAGACGGAGGCGTTAACTTCTACGCCGGCGCGCTGATATGGCATCACACGTCAACGAAAATGGCAAAATATTAGTCTGGTTACTGTTTTCTCGGGTAATTTTGTAATTGGCACGATAAAATTGGCAAACGGAGAGGCAGCCACCGTAAGAGTGGCAAATAGTTAGATATCCCCAAGTAAATCGATGCCCAAAACATCGTATGAGTTGTGGACAAGAAGAGTACCCTCACTTAACCACTTGCCTATGTGGGGGAGCCCTACTGAGGCTAAAGTATTTAACCCAAACATTGGGAAGCTAGATCCCAAAACAGTGAGTTGCCATTTCATTGGCTACCCAGAAAAGTCAAAAGGTTTTCATTTCTACTATCCAGATAGACATACAAAGTTTGTGGAAACGAGACACGCTGTCTTCCTAGAGGATGAAATGATGAGGGGGGGCATGGTAGCTCGAGAAATTGACCTTGAAGAGAAGCGGGTGTATGCGCCCACTTCGATGATTCATGAGCCATTTTTCTCACTACCTGCTGTCACTGCACCGACAGTGCACGACACTGTGGTGCCAGCGCCTGTTGTTATCTCGCCTGTGGCAACAATGAATAATGATGAGGGACCTATTCTTCAGGATCCTATAGAACCTATTGTCACAAATGAGGGGGAGCAACAACAGCCTCAAATAGAAGATGTGCCAAATGTGGAGGCCCCTAGAAGGTCTCAAAGAGTTAGAAAATCAGCTATTCCTGCTGATTATGAAGTGTACAACACTGAGGAATTTCAAATGGAAGATGATCCCACCTCATTTGAAGAAGCCATGAGAAGTGATCATTCATCAAAGTGGCTTGAGGCCATGAAAGATGAAATGAAATCAATGAATGCCAATAAAGTTTAGAATTTAGAGATAATTCCTAAAGGAGCCAAAACAGTAGGTTGTAAATGGGTCTACAAGACAAAGCTTGACTCTTAAGGGAATATAGAGAGATATAAAGCCCAACTTGTGGCAAAAGGCTTTATGCCAAGAGAAGGGATTGATTACAATGAGACCTTTTCTTCAGTCTCATGTAAGGATTTCTTCAGAATTATAATGGCATTAGTGGCACATTACGATCTAGAATTACATCAGATGGATGTAAAGACAACATTTCTCAACGGAGACTTAGAGAAAGATGTTTACATGGCACAACCGAAAGGTTTTGTCATGGAAGGAAAAGAACAAATGGGATGTCGCCTAAAGAAATCCATTTATGAATTAAAACAAGCTTCAAGATAGTGGTACTTGAAGTTTGATCAGACAATAAAGAATTTTGGGTTTAAAGAGAATGTTGAGGACAATTATGTCTATACAAAGTTTAAGAATGAGAAGTTCATCTTCCTTGTCCTATATGTGGATGATATCTTACTTGCTAGTAGTGATGTTAGTCTACTACTGGAGACAAAGAAGTTTTTGTCCTCAAAGTTTGATATGAAAGTTCTTGGTAAAGCTTCGTTCGTTCTAGGGATCAAGATTCACCAAGATAGAAGTAAAAGGGTATTATGACTATCACAAAAGGCATACATTGAAAAGATCTTAAAGAAATTTAGTATGCACAAATGTAGTCCCTCACCTGCTCCTATAGTCAAGGGCGACAGATATGTGGATTTTCAATGCCCCAGAAACCAATATGAGATTGATCAAATGAAAGTGGTTACATATGCTTCAGCTGTTGGAAGCTTGCAATATTCTCAAGTATGCACGTGCCCTGACTTGGCATTTGTTACCGGGTTACTTGGTAGATTCCAGGGCAATCCTGGAATAGAACACTAGAAATTGGTAAAGAAAGTCTTGCGCTATTTGCAAGGAACAAAAGGCCTCATGATGACGTATAGGAGATCTGATTCACTCCATATAGTGGGGTATTCAAATTCTGATTATGCGGGAGATGATACAAAATCCACGTCTGGATATATATTTCACTCTTACAGGGGGAGCTATTTCATGGAAAAGCTCAAAACAAACCATCACTACATCGTCTATAATGTATGTCGAGTTTGTAGCGTGTTATGAGGCAACGGGGTAGGTGAACTGGTTAAAGAAGTTCATACTCGGTTTGAAGGTGGTTGACGACATCTATAGACCACTAAAGTTATACTGCGATAATAATCCGACAGTACAGTATGCTCACAATAATAAGTCAAGTGGTGCTGTCAAACACATTGACATAAAGTATTATGTTGTGAAAGATAAAGTCTGGGATCAAGTCATAAGTCTTGAGCATATAAGTACAGTAAAGATGCTCGCGGATCCGCTTACAAAAGGCTTACCACCCAACGTGTTCAGAGAATATATAGCCAGCATGGGTTTAAGGGAAAGCCTATAATTCCTAGACAAAAGAAGGCCCAAAGATATGTATCTATTTCAGAACAGAGTAGTGTGTTGTAGTTGTTAAATCTATCGGCAATGGACCGTGACGATGAGACATGCTCTATGCGCTAATCTATAATGGAATGAACAAAAGTAAAGAATATGAAAGTGAAAGATGGAAAGAGATCAAGGGGGAGATTGTTAGATTGATCTCTAACCTAACTGGATTCAACGACCTAGTTGGGCCTTTGATTTGCGCCCTGATCGGGGGTGCTCAGCCCACCATGGCTGGAGGACCCCTGTCACCCTGCGCTATATAAAGAGGTGGGGGCCGGCGGCTCTAATCATGAGGTTGACCTGAGCCGACCTCTCCATCGACAAACCCTAAACCCGATCTAAGTGAGGGGCGCAGCCTGTGACGGGAAGTTCCTCCATCATAGCACTGCGCCGTCATCATCTTCATCGCCAACACCGCTTCACCAACCGTCGCTGCCTTAGCGCAGACGTCGACCCCATGGCAGACACAAGTGGATCTCCTTCCACTGTGGTCTCAGGTCTGACATTACCATCTCCTACCTCTCCCTTCTCTCTAGTTCTACATGCATTAGGAAGTACTACGCCTTTTATCCCAAATAGAATTACTAAATGGCTAGATCTAAGATCCTACGGTTCTAACGGGATCTAGTAGTAGCACTGTGCTGGCTGATGAACAACCTATCAAAGCGAAGTATATACGACTGTCATCTTCCAACCAGCTGCCATTTGGAGGAGAGTGATGCTAATGTGCCAACTCTGTGTACTTACATCACATTTGACAAGTCTGATTTGTGTTGCTCTTGCTCTAGTCTTCGTCTCGATCTGGTCAGTGAAATTTGACTGCTGATTATTAATTCAAGCTAGATCTAGTGGCAAGTGCTACCTTTGAGTATAAATCAGGAGCACCACGAGCTGCCTTACCCTAAAACAAACATAGCCATCCCAGCAACAAATTCCAAAGCTCCCCCGGCAGCAATGTCTTGCTTGCATGTTCTCCTTGCTATGTCTCCACAAGCAACACCAACGACCATGGCGCGCTCATGTCGCTCAAGTCACACATGAGCATGGACCCGTTGGGAGCCCTGGTGCAATGGGGCAACCTGTTTGTTCCCATGTGCCAGTGGCCTAGTGTGGCATGCGGCTTGAAATGAAGACGTACTTGGCCGTGTGGTGGCGTTGAACCTCACCAGTCTCAACCTTGTTGGCACCATCACCACTGCGCTGGGCAACCTAACCTACTTGAGGCTGCTCGATCTTTGATTGAACCACTTCCATGGCATCATGCAACCAGAGCTTGGTAATCTTCGTGACCTTGAGACTCTTGTACTTGGACAGAACTCCATCCAAAGATACATTCCACCATCACTCATGAATTGCAGTCACCTTGTCGTCATCTCTTTTTATGGTAATATGTATGATATAGGGTGAAATACCAAGTGAGGTCAGCTCATTGCACAACCTTGCCTACCTCTACCTCGACAAAAATAGACTTACAGGAAAAATCCCTTCTAGCATTGGAAGCCTTGTGAGTCTAAAAGTGCTCGTCCTACAATTTAACAACTTGACAAGAGAAATCCCAATAGAGATAGGCAGCATTGTCAATCTCACCCGTTTATCTCTAGGTTTCAATCAGTTAACTAGAACCATACCTGCTTCACTCGGAAACCTCTCAGCATTGACCCTTCTTAGTCTTCCAAGGAATGAACTGAAAGGAAGCATCCCACCACTACAAGGCCTCTCTTCTCTCGGTGTACTAGAGTTGGGGGGAAACATGCTAGAAGGAACCATCCCTCCTTGGTTAGGAAACCTCTCTTCTCTAGTATCCATAGATCTCCAGAAAAACGGTCTAGTGGGTCAAATCCCAGAATCGTTAGGATATCTTGAGCTTCTTAGAGAACTTTCTCTCATGGACAACAAACTTTCAGGCTCGATACCCCATTCCATCGGAAACCTCCATGCCCTCAACGGACTCTATCTATATGGGAATAACCTAGAAGGATCTTTGCCTTATTCGATGTTCAACCCTTCTTCTCTTGAAATTTTGGAAATAGCTCTCAACAACTTGACTGGGATTTTCCCACCTGATACGGGCAGCAAGCTATTTAAAGTAAAATTATTCTCCATATCATACAATCAATTTCATGGCATGCTCCCATCATCCATATGCAATGCATCCATGCTTCAATATATTGCAATAAGAAGCACCTTCCTATCGGGAACAATTCCAGAGTGCTTAGCTCATGAACCTGTCCGCGGTGTTGCTTGTAGAAAATGAGTTTGAAGCAACAAATGATGCCGATTGGAGCTTCATGTCTAGTCTAACCAATTATAGCAATATGAGGAAACTAGCTTTGAACTCCAACAAACTTAAAGGCGTGCTACCCAATTCAATTGCTAATTTTTCAATAGGAATGGAGTTTCTTAGCATAGAAGACAAAAAGATAACTGGAACAATACCAGAAGGAATAGGGAACCTCATCAACCTGGAGACACTTGGTATGGGTGAAAATATTCTTTTAGGCACAATTCCATCACCTCTCGGCAAACTCAAGAAGGTGAATATATTATATTTATTAAATAACGCTTTCTCAGGACCCATCCCTGTAGCTCTAGGAAATCTGACAAAACTTGATACCAGGTTGGTATGACGCCGGCCCTTGCTTCTCAGATCGTATGGAGGGGAATGAGGAGCGAGAGATCCCTGGAGCTTGCGACGAGCTGAAGCCGTGGTGGGCGGCTAGGGTTTATGCGGGAAGAGGGAGAAGATGGGGCCAGGCGCCCAAGGGTGTCAAGGATGACACAATCCCAGGCTAGTCTTTATTCCTCTCCAAGTTTAATACTTATACATTGAGGACTCTAACAACTTGTGCTAACAAATAGGAAACTAACAAATAGGACCATAATAATCAGTTAACTCTTTCCTAAATCTTCTATGACTCAACTAGACCGGCGCCTGGCTGGTTGAGCCAGTTTGCCGCCTTTCCCTGCGCCCATATGTGGTGCCTACCATAACATAATCACATCAGTGGACCAATAACTTCAAGTCTAAAAAACTGTCCACTACAACTTTTGGATCTTTCTCACAATAATCTTTTTGGTTCAATACCTAAAGAACTTTTTTTCACATCAACATTGTCGATTTACATGAACCTTTCAGATAATTCCTTATCAGGGACTTTGCCATCAGAACTAGGCAATCTAAAAAATCTCAATGAAATTGATTTTTCTAGTAATAGGATTTCTAGTGAGATCCCAAACTCTATTAGCGAGTGTCAAAGCCTGGTATATCTCAGTTTATCTAAAAACATCATTCAAGGGACAATTCTAGTATCACTAGGAACTCTAAGGGGCCTCTTAAAGCTTGATCTTTCCTACAACAATTTATCTGGGACCATAGCTGAGACCCTTGCTAGATTATCAGGTATTTCTTCATTGGATCTCTCGTTCAACAAACTCCAAGGTAGAGTTCCAATCGATGGGGTATTTCAGAATGCAACTGGAGTCTTAATCACTGGGAATGATGGTCTATGTGGTGGTATCCCAGAACTAAAATTACCGCCCTGCTCGAACCACACCACCAAGAAGTCAGATCATAAAGTTGCCATAATAGTTTCCATATGCAGTGGATGTGTTTTTGTCACACTAGTATTTGCACTATCCATACTCCACCAAAAGAACCACAAGACAAAAGCAATAAACCTACAAAGGTCAATCTTGAGTGAGCAATATGTGAGGATTTCCCTCGCTGAATTGGTCAATGCAACAAATGGTTTCGCATCTAAAAACCTCATCGGAGTAGGGAGCTTTGGATCTGTGTACAAAGGCAAAATGACAGTAAATGGTCAGGATGCAATTGTCGCTGTTAAGGTTCTCAACCTAATGCAACATGGCGCATCTCAAAGCTTTGTTGCAGAATGCAACACTTTAAGATGTGCTCGACATTGAAATATTGTAAAGATATTAACCGTCTGCTCAAGTATTGATTTTCAAGGACATGACTTCATGGCCCTTGTCTATGAGTTTTTACCAAATGGAAATTTGGACCGATGGCTACACCAACATACTATGGAAGAAGATGGTGAACAGAAGTCACTAGAACTGATTGCAAGGCTACACATCGCAATTGATGTGGCAGCCTCTCTTGATTATCTACACCAACATAAGCCAACGCCAATTGTTCACTATGATCTTAAGCCAAGCAATGTTCTCTTGGACTGTGACATGGTTGCTCACGTTGGTGATTTTGGGATAGCGTGGTTCTTGCATCTAGAGAAAGATGAATCAAGTGGCTGGGCATCAATGAGAGGATCAATTAGTTATGTAGCTCCAGGTATACTTCTATTTTATCTCTTCTAATTAATCCACAACGTAGGCTATAGCTGAAATTAAGACTTTATGGGTGTTTTATTTACTTAAATATCTAAACATAGCTAAACAATAGCTAAAATTTGAAGAATATGGAAGAGTTGAAATCTCTGAAATTTATAGTTAGACACTAAAATAAATAGGTAAACTTAGTGGTTTGGAAATGAACTTTCTACTAACATTACTGTATGAACATATATCAAAATTCTCCTTAAACTCAAGGGTGTGCTACCCAATTCAATTGCTAATTTTTCGGTAGGGATGGAGTTTCTTAACATACAAGGCAACAAAATAACTGGAGCACTACCAGGAGGAATAGGGAACCTCATCAACCTAGAGGTACTTGGTATGGGTCAAAACATTCTTTTAGGCGCTATTCCATCATCTTTTGGCAAACTCAAGAAGTTGAATATATTATCTTTGTTCAATAACAATTTGTTAAGACCCATCCCTGTAGCTCTAGGAAATCTGACACAACTTACTAAACTTTCTCTTAGCGGTTATCACATCAGTGGACCTATACTTCCAAGTCTCAAAAAATGTCCATTAGAACTTTTGGATCTTTCTCACAATAATATTTTTGGTGCAATACCTAAAGAACTATTTTCCATACCAACATTGTCAATTTACATGAATCTTTCACATAATTCCTTGTCAGGGACTTTGCCATCAGAAGTAGACAGTCCAAAATCTCAACGAAATTGATTTATCTAATAATATGTTCTCTAGTGAGATCCCAAACTCTATCGATGAGTGTCAAAGCCTGGTATATCTTAATTTATGCAGAAACATCCTTCAAGGGACAATTCAACTATCACTAGGAACTCTAAGGGGCCTCTTCACGCTTGATCTTTCCTACAATAATTTATCTGGGACCATACCAGAGACCATTGGTAGATTAGTGGGCCTTTCTTCATTGGACCTCTCATTCAATAAATTCCAAGGAAGAGTTCCAACAGATGGGGCATTTCAAAATGCAACTGCAGTCTTGGTCACCGAGAATGATGGCTTGTGAGGTGGTATCCCTCAACTGAAGCTTCCACCTTGCTCCAACCACACCACCAAGAAGCCACATCAGAAACTTGCCATGATAGTTTCCATATGCAGTGCATCTTTTTTTTGTCACACTAGTGCTTGCACTATGCACACTCCATCAAAAGAGCCAGAAGACAAAAGCAATAAACCAACAAAGGTCAATCTTGAGTGAGCAGTATGTGACTATTTCCTTCGCTGAATTGGTCAATGCAACAAATGGTTTCGCATCTGAAAACCTGATTGGAGCAGGGAGCTTTGGATCAGTGTACAAAGGCAAAATGACAGTAAATGATCAGGATGAAATTGTCGATGTTAAGGTTCTCAACCTCATGCAACGTGGCGCATCTCAAAGCTTTGTCGCAGAATGCAACACTTTAAGATGTGCTCGACATCAAAATCTTGTAAAGATATCAACCGTTTGCTCAGTATTGATTTTCAAGGACGAGACTTCAAGGCCCTCGTCTATGAGTTTTTACCAAATGGAAATTTGGACCAATGGCTACACCAGCATACTATGGAAGAAGATGGTGAACATAAGTCACTAGAACTAATGGCAAGGCTACACAATTCAATTGATGTGGCAGCCTCGCTTGATTATCTACACCAACATAAGCCAACGCCAATTGTTCATAGTGATCTTAAGCCGAGCAATGTTCTGTAGCACTGTGACATGGTTGCTCACGTTGGTGATTTTGGGCTAGCGCGGTTCTTGCATCAAGACAAAGATGAATCAAGTGGCTGGGCATCAATGCGAGGATCAATTGGTTATGCAGCTCCAGGTATACTTCTGTTTTATCTCTTCTAATTAATCCACAACGTATGCTATTTTGGTGTTTTACTTACTTAAATATCTATATACAGCTAAACAATAGCTAAAATTTAAAGAATATGAAAGACTTGAAATCTCTAAAATTTAGAGTTAGACACTAAAATAAATAGGTAAACTTAGTGTTTTGGAAATGAAATTTCTACTAACATTACTATATGAACATATATCAAAATTATCCATAAACAACTTTCTTACAAAGAAATTCATGTTGTCTGGTTTTAGAGTATGGACTTGGCAATGAAGTTTCCACCCAAGGTGATGTATACAGCTTCGGCATGCTGTTGCTAGAGATGTTTACTAGAAAAAGACCAATAGCCAATGAATTTGAAGAAGCCATTGGGCTTAGAAACTATGTCCAAATAGCAGTGCCAGACAGAGTGAGCATTATTGTGGATCAACGGCTACTAACAGGAACACCAGATGATGAACCCAGCACCTCAAACTCCAACAGTATTAGAGGCGCAAGAAGTGCCTGCATCGCTTCAATTCTACAGGTTGGGATTTACTGTTCAGACCAGATGCCAATGGACCGCCCATCAATTGGAGATGCTCTAAAAGAATTGCAAGCAATTAGAGACAAGTTTCAAAAGCACCTCCACCATGAAGGGGGGCGTCACTAGTTTGCTGAAGTGTGAAGGATTTCTTATGTATTGTCTCGAATATATGGGTAATATGGTTAAAGCTAGGACCTGAGTTGTAATTGATGGTTAAAAGATAAATTTTGGGTCCTACTTTATTTCCCTAAGGGTGGTAACCTGTTTCTACAGGCGTTTGGTGACCTGAGTTCAAACCAACTACATAGTGGTTGAATTTTGCTCAGGCGACAAAGATAGTAGTGGCAGGTTGAGATTATTGAGCTGGTAGTGTGCCACAGATTACTTTTTGGACATTTTGGTGTATGTCTGAAAATGTACAATAACTTTGGCCAGAACTATCTGTTGTGCTTTTGTCTATGCTTATCATCATTACAGTGCACAGAAGCATGAAGCGTCATGAGGATGAGCTATGTAATGTAGGATTCAACCGTAGTGATGCTCCACCCTAAAGTTGGTTAAAAGTGTAGCACGACAAATTTGAGGCGCCGTCGTAGTATAGCAGTAGGTGCAGGCAGGCGCTCCCATACAAATGGTAAATACATACTCTATTGGAGCTGAGTGAGAAACCCATAGCCTAGTGACCAGATGGAACACAGAGAAATCTGCAGATTCCTGTGCGTCCGTTGGCGGCACTGGCATCGGACCAACCACCTAGCCGCAGTGCATGATCACGTTTTCACCTGGCTGGGGCAGCTGCAGAGCAGGAGCACCTGGTGAAAGGAGACAGGCCAGAGGCCTCGCTATCCTAGCTGTTCTTATGGGTTTGAGATCCAACAAAACCTGTTTTTTAGAGGTTCAAAACTGGTTATTGATTGCAATGACAGCGGTGTATTTTGGGTTCCAAATTCTATTACCATACTTACCATATACTCGTGTGTGTATCATTTGGTATGGTTCAGAATCTTGGCATCTCACACGTGCTTGCAAGTCAACATGAAGGTTGAGCAGCAATTAAATTGATTTTGATGAAACTGGATAATCAATGGAAGGACATCTAGGAGAAGAGTAACTCAGTCACGGAGGTTCAGGATGCGGTGGAAGATTGAAAGCTGACCAAAGCAATTTTGATCTCTGGAAGCCCCAGTTCGATTCAGTGGTGAATCTAGGATTTTGTGGAAGAGTATGCCGCGCAAAAAAAAATCATATACAATTCGGTAAATCCATTTCAGTAATTTGGTAATAATTGTAAAATTGACACGTGATTCGGTATATATGCACTAAGTAACACAATAAGGCTTAAATTCATGGATTAAGTTGAAACCATCCACTAAATATAGTATAAATAGTTCAAAAGCCATACCGATAATTGAAATATAGGCATAATAGAGTACCAGAGACTTACTATGCTATTCCGAGAGTCGCTCTTGCTCACCTTTGTCTTGCTTTCATGTTCTCCTAGTTATGTCTCCACAAGCAACACCACCGACCATGGCGTGCTCGTGTCATTCAAGTCATACGTGAGCATGGACCCATCAGGAGCCTTGGTGCAATGGGGCAACCTGTCTGTTCCCATGTGCCAGTGGCCTGGTGTGGCATGCGGCTTGAAAGGAAGCCATCTTGGCCGTGTGGTGGCGTTGAACCTCACCAACCTCAACCTTGTTGGCACCATCACCACAGCGCTGGGCAACCTAACCTACTTGAGTCTTCTCGATCTTTCATTGAACCACTTCCATGGCATCCTTCCAGCAGAGCTTGGTAATCTCTATGACCTTGAGACTCTTGTACTCAAATACAACTCCATTGAAGGATACATTCCATCATCACTCATGAACTGCAGTCACCTTGCCGACATCTCTCTTGATCATAATAAGTTACAGGGTGAAATACCAAGCGAGGTTAGCTCGTTGCATAATCTCAAGTACCTCGACCATCCGAGAATAGACTTACTAGGAAAATACCTTCCGATATTGGAAGCCTTGTGAGTCTGGAAAAGCTCTCACTACATCATAACAACTTGATAGGAGAAATTCCAATAGAGATAGGCAGCATTGTCAATCTCATCATATTGTCTCTAGGTTCCAACCAATTCTCGGGAACGATCCCTGCTTCACCTAGAAACCTCTCAGCCTTGATCTTTCTCAGTGTTGCAAGAAATGAACTAGAAGGAAGCATCCCACCATTGCAAGGCCTCTCGTCTCTTAGTGTTCTTTGAGCTAGGGGTAAACAATCTAGAAGGAGCTATCCCTCCTTGGTTAGGTAACCTCTCTTCACTAGTATTTGTAGACCTCAAGTATAACAGTCTAGTGGGTCAAATCTTGAGTTTCTTACATTGCTCTGTCTCTCATGGAACAATTCGTCTGGTTCAATACCCCATTCCATTAGAAACCTCCATGCCCTCAACGAACTTTATCTAAGTGGTAACAAG
The DNA here is from genome assembly GCF_019320115.1 of Miscanthus floridulus. NCBI lineage: Eukaryota > Viridiplantae > Streptophyta > Magnoliopsida > Poales > Poaceae > Miscanthus > Miscanthus floridulus. The sequence continues at coordinate 115,473,903 of NC_089597.1, read as the reverse complement.
TTAGAAGGATCTTTGCCTTATTTGATGTTCAACCTATCTTCTCTAGAAATTCTGGTAATATGATACAACAACTTGACTTGGATTTTCCCACCTGATATGGGCAGCAAGCTATTTAAACTAAAAACATTCATTATATCATACAATCGATTTCATGGCATGCTCCTATCATCCATATGCAATGCTTCTATGCTTCAAGAAATTGAAACAGTGAGCACCTTCCTATCAGGGACAATTCCACAGTGCTTGGGAATTCACCAAATGAACTTGTCTCTTGTGTTTCTAGCAGAAAGTGAATTTGAAGCAACAAATGATGCTGATTGGGGCTTCATGTCTGGTCTAACAAATTGTAGCAATATGAGGAAACTAGGTTTGGACTCCAACAAACTCAAAGGCATGCTACCCAATTCAATTGCTAATTTTTCAATAGGAATGGAGTTTCTTAACATAGAGGACAACAAGATAACTGGAACAATACCTGGAGGAATAGGGAACCTCGTCAACCTAGAGATACTTGGTATGGGTCAAAATATTTTTTAGGCGCTATTCCATCATCTCTCGGCAAACTCAAGAAGTTGAATTTATTATCTTTATCAAATAACATTTTGTCAGGACCCATCCCTGAAACTCTAGGCAATCTGACACAACTTACTAAACTTTCTCTTAGTGGTAATCACATCAGTGGACCCATACCTTCAAGTATCAAAAATTGTCCATTAGAACTTTTGGATCTTTCTCACAATAATCTTTTTGGTTCAGTACCTAAAGAACTATTTTTCATATCAACATTATCAATTTACATGAATCTTTCACATAATTTCTTGTTAGGGACTTTGCCATCAGAAATGGGCAATCTCAAAAACATCAACGAAATTGATTTTTCTAATAATATTGTTTCTAGCGAAATTCCAAACTCTTTCAGCAAGTGTCAAAGCCTGATATATCTCAGTTTATCTAAGAACATCTTTCAAGGGACAATTCTAGCATCACTAAGAACTCTAAGGGGCCTCTTAAGACTTGATCTTTCCTACAATAATTTATCTAGGACCATATCTGAGACCCTTGCTAGATTATCAGGTATTTCTTCATTGGATCTCTCGTTCAACAAACTCCAAGGTAGAGTTCCGATCGATGGGGTATTTCAGAATGCAATTGGAGTCTTAATCACCGGGAATGATGGTCTGTGTGGTGGTATCCCCGAACTAAAATTACCGCCTTGCTTGAACAACACCACCAAGAAGTCACATAATAAAGTTGCCATAATAGTTTCCATATGCAGTTGATGTGTTTTTGTCACACTAGTATTTGCACTATCCATACTCCACCAAAAGAGCCACAAGACAAAAGCAATAAACCTACAAAGGTCAATCTTGAGTGAGCAGTATGTGAGGATTTCCTTCGCTGAATTAGTCTATGCAACAAATGGTTTCGCATCTGAAAACCTAATCGGAGCAGGGAGCTTTGGATCAGTGTACAAAGGAAAAATGACAGTAAATGGTCAGGATGTAGTTGTTGCTGTTAAGGTTCTCAACCTCATGCAACGTGGCGCATCTCAAAGTTTTCTCGCAGAATGCTACACTTTAATATGTGCTCAACATCGAAATCTTGTAAAGATATTAACTATCTGCTCAAGTATTGATTTTCAAGGATGTGACTTCAAGGTCCTCGTCTCTGAGTTTTTACCAAATGGAAATTTGGAGTTTTGGACCAATGGCTACACCAAAATACTACGGAAGAAGATGGTGAACAAAAGTCACTAGAACAGATTGCAAGGCTACACATCGCAATTGATATGGTAGCCTCGCTTGATTATCTACACCAACATAAGCCAATGCCAATTCTTCACTGTGATCTTAAGCCAAGCAATGTTCTCCTGGACTGTGACATGGTTGCTCACGTTGGTGATTTCGGGCTAGTGTGGTTCTTGCATCAAGACAAAGATGAATCAAGTGGTTGGGCATCAATGAGAGGATCAATTGGTTATGTAGCTCCAGGTATACTTCTATTTTATCTCTTCTAATTAATCCACAACGTAGGCCATAGCTAAACTTAAGACTTTTTGGTTGTTTTACTTACTTAAATATCTAAATATAGCTAAACAATAGCTAAAATTTGAAGAATATGGAAGAGTTGAAATCTCTGAAATTTAATAGTTAGACACTAAAATAAATAGGCAAACTTAGTGTTTTGGAAATGAACTTTCTACTAACGTTATTGTATGAACATATATCAGTAAATTCTCCATAAACAACTTTCTTACAAATAAATTCTGTTGTTGGTTTCAGAGTACGGACTTGGCAATGAAGTCTCCACCCATGGTGATGTATACAACTTTGGCATACTCTTACTAGAGATGTTGACCGGAAAAAGACCAACCGACAATGAATTTGGAGAAGCCATTGAACTCCGAAACTATGTTCAAAGGGCACTGCAAGACAGAATGAGCACTTTTGTGGATCAACAACTACTAACAGAGACAGAAGATGATGAACTAAGCACCTCAAACTCTAGTAGTATTAGAGGCGCTAGAAATGCCTGCATCGCTTTAATTATGCAGGTTGGGATTTACTGTTCAGACCATACGCCAACGAATCGCCCATCAATTGGAGATGTTGTGAAAGACTTGTAAGCAATTAGAGACAAGTTTCAGAAGCAACTCCGCCACGAAGGGGGGGTCATCAGTTAGCTGAAGTGTGAAGGATTTCTTATATGTTAGAATTGTCTCAAATAAATTTGTACAATATGGTTAAAGTTAGGTCCCTCGAGTTGTAATTCATGGTTAAGAGATACTCCCTCCATCCTGTAAAGAAGAATTCTAGCATAGTAACAAGTCAAACTATTTAGGGTTTGATCAAGCTTATATAAGCAATTATAAATATTTATGATATTAAATAAGTGTCATCAGATTTGTCACGGAATATATTTTCATAGTATACCTATTTGGTGTCGGTGATATTACAACCTTTTCTGTAAGTTTGGTCTAAAGTTAGACCTAGAACTGCATCATTTTCTATGAGGTAATAAAATTTGAATTGTACTGCATATCCATAAGGCGCGTAATAATGTAGGGCTCGTTGTTGTAAGTTGTAACCACGATAAGACTTGACGGTTGGTTTGGACAGCGGCAATGCCACGGTGCAACTTGGAGATGCTCTAAGGCAATATGTCATACTAAAACAGGGATGAGAAAGTCTACCATAGATTTCTTTAGAGCACCTCCAAGAGATGAGCCATCCAACTCGCCATCGTTGTTTGCCTGACCAAGAAGCAGAAAATAAGCCTCCAACAGTCACGCTATCCGCCTCGCCAACCCAATATGCTCGCCATATCATGCTTCTGGCTTGGGAAATATACCATGCCGCAATGCGACGGAGGACTGGTTTCTTGCTTACCTTTTTTTGCTTCAAAAATTCATTGTTTCTCTCCTCTTTAAAAAACTCAAAAGGTGGGTACATCAAATTTCTAAAACCATGCCAAATTTATGGCTGGTATAATAAATAATGGAGAACCCATTTCACCGTACTTATTTCAAAATCACTTGCAAATTTTAAATTTAAAAATCATAAAAATGACTATTCTTTAAGTTATTTGAACTTTAGGGTATTGATTTAATTATCCAAAATCATGGAGAATGCATCAACTCTTGTTATTTTGAATACCAGTAAACTATAGATCAATAGGATATGAACAATGGATTTGGCAAGTCTGTTAGAGTGTGCTAAAATATAGAGGAGGAATGTTATGGAAATGGATAGCCAAATAAAGATATAGAGAGTGAATTTATCTTGTTTTATCCGGTGAGATGAGAGCTAAAATAGTGAAAATATGGATTGTTTAACTGCATGGCCAGTATGACATTGCTAGTTGATTTTTGCTCGGGCTGGAAAAGACAGTGGTACTCCCTCGTTCCAAATTATAAGACATTTTGATTTTTGTAAATACATTGTTTTTACTATGTATCTCGACATAGTGTATATCTAAGTGTAAGCAAAAGGTACTTGTCTAGAATAGCCAAATCGTCTTATAATTTGAAATGGAGGGAGTAGCTCATTGTGGCAGGTTGAGATTATCATCCGCAATTTTTTTTTACATTTTGGTGTAAAATATCGCAATACCAGCTGGAAAATTGTAAAATAGCGTTTGCAAGGACCATTTGATGTACTTTTGTCTGTACTTAGCATGAAAACAATGCACAAAAGTACGCAACATCGTAAGGATGAGCTATATAGCATGGGTCTTATTGGTTGCCTGTATTAAGCTTAGTCTTTATTAGACCTTATGCAACACAACCTAAACTAGCATAAATGTATACAGTGCCTTCGTGGCAAGTCGTGTCCGACAAATTTATGTTTATTTATTCACATTTTATTGCATATAGTCATCTTACAACTTCTATTGGAGATATCATGTTTATAGTAAAGGTAGAGAATATAAAAATATTTTATTTCTTCGGCGACAGCTGCCCTTGGTGGCGCTGCTCCGTCGAAGACTTACTGGTCTACATTAGCTCCGTCGAAGACTTACTGGTCTACATTAGGTGGTGATACTCGATCATTCTCGCAGGTTCTCTAGGATCCTTCGTAGCCCAGGGGAAGCATGGATCGATGCCAGCAGTACGCAGGTCGCAATACGGGGTATGATGGCTATCGGGGAGGTTTTTGATCTGGTTGGTAGGGCGAAAGCAATTGGGGTTGGGTTCCGAGGGGGGATAGAGGTGGAGATTGATTCCAAGGAGGAGGTGGTCGTGGATTTGATAATAGAGATCCAAGGAATCAGCGATAGGAGCCAGCGCCGCAAGAGGAGCAAAAACAGGAATCCAACCCTGCCCATAGCACTGAAGTTGCGGATGCTGAAACATCTGTTAACAACTCCACTCAGACTATTGTGGGTGATAGTCAGGCTACTCAGGAAGAAGATGGGGACCGTGTGGCTCCTAGAGAGCAACAGGGCAGACCTCAGATATGTCCTAGGTGTTTCATGGTTAGGCATGCTGCTAGTGGCTGCCCAAACCCTATTGTCTATCCAAGATGTCATAAGGAGGGTCATGTAGCTCGAGTCTATACCACTAAAATGCCTTGGGAGTATATCTCCCCTTTCTGTGGACTGTCAACTTATGGACAGTGTTTCCATGTGATTGAAAGTACCAGCAATGATGAGGGGATCAAGGATATGTCTACTACTGTCCTGATCACTATAACTTCTGGACAAGCAACTGCTAGACAAATTGAGAATGAGTTCAAACTGAAAGCAGGGCCAAATTCGACTTGGAGGTGGTATGCCAAAAGAGTGGGGAAGGTAAATATCAGATGAAGTTTCCACATGCTCAGAATATTGATGACTTGGCACACTTCACTAAAATGAGAATGAGGTCCATGCCTGAGGTGGTGATTAAACATGAAAAATGGAATCCTGCTACTGGCTCTAAGGGGGCCCTGGATGTTGCCTGGTTTAGAATTTCCAATATTCCTTATGATAAGAGGTCTACTCAAATGTTTCTATGGTTGCCTCCAAAGTGGGGCTTCCCTTGGAAGTGGATAGAGGTAGTCTGAACAAAAATGATTATGTCATAGTCAAGATAGGGTGCAGAGATGTGACTAAAGTGCCTGCATCTGTGGATGGGCCGTTGGATTTTTCACTTTTATAACTATTTCTTTCAGAGAGAAGTGCCACAAGATGGCTACACAGACCCTACTAGTACTAAATGGATCAGGAATGATAGGGATCAACCTAAAGATGATTTCCCCTCTCCAAAGAAGCAGAAAATGGACTCTGCTAAAACTGGTGGAAAGTCCTTTGAAGCTGGTCCTAGCAACAACACAAGTGGGATCAAAGGAAAACAACTTGCTGGAGGATGCTCTAATCAACAAAAGACTCAACAGCTGAATTGTGCTGAAGATGATTAGTGAGGATGAGGGGCTGAAGATAGGAGACTTGATTGTTCCTTAGTCTGATCAATTGAGATTTGGGAACTTTGACTCAGTGGGAATAAAAAAAGTCAGTTGTATTGCTGTTGATGTTAATCCTCAGACAATAATTAATGAATATGGTACTAATATGGTGAAGAACAAGTATGATCCCCTAACAACTATTGAAGCCAAGAATGCTTTGTATGGTTGCAGCAAGGATAGTATCTTTCGGTTTGATGACATGATGACAAAATCAGCTCCCAACAAAGGCTTGCCTACTATAGTGGAAGATAGAGAAGAAGAGGGTACTGTTGAAAGAGCTATGTATCTAAGCCTAGTTAGGGGCAGTCAAGGAGCTCCTGAGGTTGACTTGTCTAGCCAAGAGGAGATGTTGAACAAGGAAAGTCAAGATATTGACTGGGACTGATTTAGGAGGAATATGGTCAGAATTCTGAGGTGGTTGAAATGGAGATTGACACAGCCCAATAGAAGGAAGCTACCTGTCTGAGTAATACTCAAGTTCTGACAGCCACTGTGACTGCTGAGGAAGATAAGAGTAAGAGCGAAGGTGATGATAGGATGCCTGCTATAAATGATATGCCAGATGAACATAACCCCTAGGAAAGTCATGGCACTGATCCTCTGCCTGTGGTGGAGAATGATCAAAGGGACAAACAAGAAGAGTGGCCTACATGGCAGCAGGTGAGACAAGCAAGAGGCTCAAGGACACTGGGACTTCTCAAATGAAGATGGGTGGTCAGAATCAAGACAAGTTGTCTGCTGAAATGGAAACTGAAGGTATACATTCTAATAACCAAAACTCCTTTGCAGTTCTCTCTAACTCTCATTATTTCTCTTGCTTCCAAAATGGGGATTCAAACTGAATCTCTCTTTTGATAAGATTGATGTGCTTAAAGACCTAGAGAACGCTAGGATGAACACTCTAGCATCTCTGTTGATCAGCCTAATGAAATGGAAGAAGAAACGCTTCCCTTAGAAGACCAAAATATTTTGGAATGGGGTTCTGAGGAGTCTGAGGAACCCTGTGTGATTGTTGCTAGTGCAAGAAAAAGTAGGTCTTCTAAAAATACAAAAAGAAAGCCAGAGCAAGGAAGATCCATCCTTTTGATGGTTCTGTTGACTCTGAGGGAGATAAATCTATGGTTAGCCCTAGATTTAATCTCAGGGACAGGAAGCTTATTAAAAAGGTTATCAAATGATAAAAATTTTATGGAATTGTAGGGGGTTTGAAAGGTCCTAATGACTAGAGGGGGGTGAATAGCCTATTAAAAAATTCTACAACAACACTAAGACAAATAATTAGTAAGTAAGATGGCGAAACAAATTTTACGCTAGCGCTACACTTGTGTTGCAAGCCACCTAACCAATTCTAATTTCTATGATCTCTAGTATATCACACAATGACTAGGTCACTAATTCTACCACTTGTGAGCAACCTAAACAAATAATTCAACTAATTACTTCTATGCTACACTAGAGAGCTACTCTTACTAGCTAAGCTACCTCTACAGAAGATATTTCTACAAATGTAAATACAAGAGAGGTAGAGGGATCAATACCGAGTCAGGCAAGTGAAAAATCAATCACAATGAAGACCAATTGACACAATGACTTTTCACCGAGGTTCACTTGCTTGCTAGCAAGCTATGCCCCCGTCGTAGCGAATCACCCACTTGGAGGTTCACGAGCTAATAGGCATCACACGCCTAACCCGCAACTGGGTGCCACACAACCAACATAAGATGGGGATCCACAAGCTACGAGTAATCCACTAGAGTACCTTTTGGCTCTCCATAGGAAAAAGGTCAAGAACTCCTCACAATCACCACGATCGGAGCCAGAGACAAGCACCACCCTATGCTCGACGATCCTTGCTGCACCAAGCCGTCTAGGTGACGGCAACCACCAAGAGTAACAAACGAAATCCGTATCAAAACACAATCACCAAGTGCCTCTAGATGCAATCACTCAAAGCAATGCACTTGGATGCTCTCAAATCTCACCAAATGATGAATCAATCAAGCAAAGTGAGTGAGAGAGGAAAGGATCAGCTCAAAGGGTTGGAAAATATGTGTAAGTGCAATCAAGCTCTAAGTGAGTTTTGGTGATGTTGACCACATAATTAAAGGACTAATGGTTTTGACAAGTGTTTGACAGAATATCTTTAATCCTGGATGCAAAGAAACAAAGGAGGAGATTCCCCAACTTGAATCGATGGATTGCAACGGCTTGAAGAGCTATGTTAATTCATTTTATATTTTGAAATTGAGTCATAGGATAAGCCGTACTATCAAGGGGGATACTAATGGTGTGTTGGGTGGAACCAAGTGCTCAAAACTCCATATTCAACTCAAATAATTCCAGCCACACAAAGCTAGCCGAGCTAAATTCTTATCTGCTCTGGCCTACATGGAACCTCCGCGCTCAGTCGGGGAACCTTCGCACTCAAACACGGAGGCTCCAAGGTTTGTCTGACCAGACCATTTTGTGGGTGACATAGGTGGTATTTATACCATACCCCTTCACCCCCAATGGTAATCTTCTTCCTCATTCACTTAGACTCAAACTGAAGCTCTCTCTCTCCCAAGCTTGGTGCTCCAAACTCCCTTGCTCAAATCTCTATGATTCCTTGAGGGATTTGGCTCTAAAGAGTGTGAGAAAGCTTGAGAAGATACTTCTCCTCCGTTCTTGTGCACTTGGTGAAGCCCTAGCTGCTTGGTGTGTTCGTTACTCTTGGAGCTTGGCTCCTAGACAGCTAGCGGTCGCCTGGTAGCTCCCAATCCGCTGTGGTTGAGCACCGAGATGTTTGTATTACCCTTTGTGACTTAGTGGAACCCTCTAACCTACTGCCTTGGTGATAGGTTGGAGAAGAGGAATGAGTTGAAAGAGACTCCATAGCCTTTGTGGCTAATCTCAACAATGTGGATGTAAACAAGCCTCTATGGCGAGTTGAACCATAAGATAAATCCTTGTGTTCACTGTGATTGCTGTTGTTGTTGCTATTACTTGTGATTTGGATTGATATTTAGGGTTTGCATCCAATCTACGAATTCCTCATCTTCTAGGTGCAATCGACTGTTTAGATAGGTCAACATACTCCCCAGGAAGGCCAGTATTACATTCAATCTATTTTTCATTTGTTAAATTTTGTAGTAAATCGATTTCATACTCTGACCACTGTAGGTTGCACGCTTAGTCCTAGAACCTCTGCGCCCCGAAACCTCCGCGCTCAAACCCGAAGGTTCCGTGTTCTAACTGTTTTCATAAGTTGAGTAAATTTTAGAAAAAAAGGCCTATTCACCCCCCTCTAGGCCACTTGCTAGATCCTTTCAATTGGTATCAGAGCAAGTTTCCTCGTGATAGCACTTAACCGTGTGAGGAAATGGCAAGTCCTAGAGAAAAGGTACCGGAGAAAGATGGAGAGGACCGGTTTGAGGATGTTCCTAGTGAAGAGGAACCTAAAGCTCCTGAGGATGATGCCACAGCAGTGCTTGAGCGACTTCTAAAGCTCAAGCTTGGTGCTAAGGGATCCTCCAAGGGAGACAAACAAATGGACAAGAACAAGAACAAAGAGGAGAAGAAACACAAAGAAAGAAGAAAAGTGCAATCAAGTCCACAACCAAGCAATGAGTCGGAGAATGGAGATGATGATGATGAGTACTATGCTCAAAGGCTACCAAAAAGGACACTCAAGTCTAACACCAAGAGATCATATTCGAGTGTATCCTTTAACTATAATTCCGTAAATTTGCCTACTAACACTCACATCAACATACCCGCGGGCAAGTTACCCTAATTTGATGGGACCAACTTTGCCACTGGAAGCATATGATAAAGGCTTATCTTATTGGACTCTATCCGGAGATGTGGAATATTATGTGTGTAGGTTTTGAAGATCCCGTTGATCCCAAAAATCCCACACCAAGAGAGATTTGCATGATACATCGCAATGCTCAAGCTACTAGTGCTCTTCTAAGTGTATTAAGCCCGGAAGAGTACAACAAAGTGATCGGTTTGAAGATTGCTAAGGAGATTTGGGACACCCTTCACCTTGCACATGAAGGAGTTAGTAAGGTAAAGAAGTACAAGATCCATCTATTGATGACTCAACTCAATAGGTTTGTGATCAAGGATGGAGAAGGCCCTCAAGAGATGTTTTATAGATTGATGGTGATAGTCGGTAAGATTAGAGACTTGGGTGGGGATGACTTGAATGATCATCATGTTGTAAAAGTGATGTTGGAAGCATTTGCACCAAGAAACCCAACTCTTGTGACATTGATTAGAGAGAAGAAGAGGTTTGAAGAGTTCACCCCTAGTGATGTCCTTGGAAGAATACTCACTCATGAGCTCATGGAGATGGAGATACAACAAAGGAAGAAGTTTGGAGAGCTAGAAGCAAAGATGGAGAACTTGAAGGTCAAGGAGGTAGCTCTCAAGGCAAACAAATCAAACAAGGCTTTCACCTCGAGCAAGCCACCAAGATCAAGATCAAGCAAGGTTGAGACGGTTGATTCATCAAGTGACTCAAGTGATGATGAAGATGATGAAGTATCTTCCGGAGAGATTGGTGATGTTGCTTTGTTCGTGAGGAAGTACAAGAAAGGGTTGAAAAGAGAAGGGTACAAGTTTGTGAAGAGAAGATTTCCCAACAAGCAAAAGAGGAAATGCTATAATTGTGGGAGCACGGAGCATTTCATTGCCAATTGTCCTTATGAGAATAAAGAGGACAAGAAAGACAAAAAGAAGAAGCACTACAAGAAATATGACAAGACCCAACACAAGAAGAAGAACTATTTGGGTCAAGCTCATATTGGTCATGAATGGGATTCAAACAATGATAGCTCAAGTGATGAAGAAACAAAGAAAGTTGCAACCATTGCTATCAAGAAGCATTCTTGTTCACCAAAGCTCTTCACCAACTTGACCGATGATGAGGAGAGATCTACACTCTTTTGTCTCATGGGCAAAGGAGAAAAGGTAAAACCAAAATCCAAGCCTAAACCCTCTCCTCCATCTAGTGATGAATCCAACAAAGACTCTAGTGATGAATCTAGTGATGATGAAAATAAACAACTTGGTAAGTAAAATGGATAAAAAACCTAAGAACTTCATAGCCAAGGTGGTAGATGAATTAGAGAGAACTCAAGCTACTCTTGCCAAACAAGAGAAACTCTATGTTACTTGAAAGAAAGCTCTTGCATCAGAAAGAAGTGAGGTTGAGACTTTATGTTTGGAAATTGACCAAGCAGAAAGTGTCATAGATACCCTAAACGATGACCTAAATACTCTTCAAGAGAAGAACAATGCTCTCAAGACAAGAAATGAGGAGCTTGAAGATCAATTTTGCATCCTTTGGGATAAAACCTCACATCCGACGAAGGCAAGTGATATCTCTAATGCATCTACTAGCAAGGGTTGTGATAGATGCTACAATATTGATTTAGAAGCTTGTGCTACTAACCTTGCTAATATGGAAGCTATGAAGAAGAAAATTGCAAGACTCAATGATATCATAGCTAGTGGGTGCATGGATGATGTAAGCAAGAAGCCCAAGTTCATTCAAGGAAGACATCCTTTTATCAAGGATGGTCTTGGCCACAAGAAGGGTGGCAAGACTGGTGAAAGGAAGATGGTGAATGGAGTGTCTTGCATCAGGTTTGAGAAGAAGGAAACCATTGTTGAGGTGTATCCAGTGCAGACCACGGAGGCTCCATGCAGAAACATGGAGGTTCCATGCCCTGGAGGCTCCATGCCAAAACATGGAGGTTCCAGGGTCTGGTAGAACAGTGGCACCAATAGAATCAAGGCACCATCTCAACCAAGACAACAAGCTCCTAAAGCATCTAACACTCACCTACGGGTCAAGGAGAACCCAATCATACCAAAGAGAAACAAGTATGCTTACAAGCCCAATGCCCATGCACCCCATGAGAACATGTCCTCTAGCTATGTGTTGAGATGCAACAACCTTGGTAAAGTTGATGCCATGTATGTTGGAAATGAGTCCAACATATATATGAAAAGATCTCTATGGGTTCCTAAGATTCTAGTGGCTAACACTCAAGGCCCCAATGCTAATTGGGGACCTAAAAGAAGGAACTAAACTTGTTTTGTAGGCATACTCCTCTGGTGGATCAAGTTGGGTGCTTGATAGTGGATGTACAAATCATATGATCGGAGAGAAGAGTATGTTCTCATCTTATGCCCAAATGGAAGGTCCAAGTGAAAACATAGTATTTGGGGATAATTCAAAAGGAGAAGTGCTTGGTGTCGAGTGAAGTGCAAGGGAAGGTGAAGACCTTCATTAGAAGAGCACAAAGGGAGTTTAGGCTACCTATCAAGAAGGTGTGAAGAAACAATGGTACCAAATTCTGCAACACCAATGTCGAAGAGTTTCTTGATAAGGAGGGCATCAAGCATGAATTCTCAGCTCCATATACCCCTCAACAAAATGGGGTGGTTGAGAGGAAGAACCGAACTCTCATCGATATGGCAAGAACAATGCTTGATAGTACAAAACTTTGGACAACTATTAGGTCGAAGCAGTCAACACCGCTTGTCATGCCATCAACCGCCTCTATCTTCACAAGTACTACAAGAAGACTTCATATGAGCTTCTAATCGGTAACAAACTCAAGGTGTCATACTTTAGAGTATCTGGGTGCAAATGTTTTATTCTTAACAAGAAGCCTTGAAGCTCTAAATTTGCACCTAAGATTGATGAAGGTTTTCTTCTTGGTTATGGTCCAAATGAGCATGCCTATCGGGTTTTCAATCTTTCTACCGAAAAAACTAAAATCACGATAGACGTGATGTTTGATGAATCTAATGGCTCTCAAGTGGAGTAAGTTGATTTAGATGTTGTAGGAAAAGAAAAGCCACCTTGTGAAGCAATCAAGCATATGGCCATAGGTGATGTGAGACCAATTGAAGCGACCAAAGAAGAAGACCCTCCACTTCAGGCTTCAACACCACTCCAAGGGCCAACTGTTGTCCCAGGTCCTGTGAACATGCAGGACGTGGAGGCTCCATGCCAGAACATGGAGGCTCCGGGGCCTAGAGGTTCTGAGCCAGGACATGGAGGCTCTAGGGTCTAGGACAACAATCAGCAAGAGGAGGAACAAATACAAGATGATGAGCCTCAAGCTGATGAAGATGATGACAACCAACCTCGACATCAACCTTCAGATAGGCCACCTCATCCAAGAGTGCATCAAAGTGTACAACGGGATCATCCCATTGACAACATCCTTGGGAGCATAAGAAAGGGGGTAACAACTTGATCTCATCTAGCAAATTATTGCCAATTTTACTCATTTGTTTCCTCCATATAACCTCTTAAGGTAGATGAAGCTCTTAAGGATCTAGATTGGGTGATGGCTATGTAAGAAGAGTTGAACAACTTTGAGAGAAATCATGTGTGGGAATTGGTGGAAAGACCCAAGACTAATGTGATTGGCACCAAGTGGGTCTTCCAAAACAAGTAAGATGAACATGGTGTGGTGAAAAGGAACAAGGCAAGATTGGTTGCTCAAGGGTTCACTCAAGTTGAAGGGCTAGACTTCAAAGAGACCTTTGCACCAGTGGTAAGACTTGAAGCAATTCGAATGCTTCTAGCCTTTGCCGTCTATCATGATTTCAAGGTATATCAAATGGATGTGAAGAGTGCCTTTCTCAATGGTCCACTCTCCGAGCTAGTCTATGTGGAGCAACCACTGGGATTTGAAGATCCTAAGCATCCTCACCATGTCTACAAACTCATAAGTCTCTCTATGGGCTTAAGCAAGCACCAAGAGCATGGTATGAAGGCCTTAAGGATTTCTTGCTCAAGCAAGGCTTTGAAATAGGCAAAGCCGACACTACTCTCTTCACAAGAAAGATTAAGAATGATATATTTGTATGCCAAATATATGTCGATGACATATATTTGGTAGTACTAATCAAACTTTTTGGTGAAGAATTTAGTAGGATTATGACAAAGAGTTTGAGATGTCTATGATGGGTGAATTAACGTTCTTCCTCGGGTTTCAAGTCAGCAATTAAAGGAAGGAACATTCATATAGCCAAACTAAAGTACACAAGGGATATACTCAAGAAGTTTGACATGGTAAATGGCCAAACCCATCAAGACCCTATATGCCAACAAATGGGCACTTAGACTTGGATAAAGATGGGAAAGTTGTTGAGCAAAAGGTATATCATTCCATGATTGACTCCCTACTTTACTTATGTGCATCTAGGCCAGATATTATGCTTAGTGTGTGCATGTGTGCTAGATTTCAAGCTAACCCAAAAGAGTGTCATCTTATGACCATTAAGAGAATCTTAAGATATTTAGTACACACTCCTAACTTTGGCTTGTGGTATCCTAAGGGCTCAAATTTCAATCTACTTGGGTATTTGGATTCTGATTATGCTGGTTGCAAAGTAGAAAGAAAAAGTACATCAGGGGACATGTCAATTCCTTGCACGATCCCTAGTGTCTTGGAGCTCTAAGAAGCAAAATTTGGTAGCCCTTTCCACCACTAAAGTCGAGTATGTGACGGCCGGCTCATGCTGTGCTCAACTACTTTGGATGAAGCAAACCTTCACTGATTACGGATGTCGCTTACCAAGATCCCACTTTTATGTGACAATGAAAGTGCCATAAAGCTTACAAACAATCCAGTGAGCCACTCAAGAACTAAGCACATAGACAACCGTCATCATTTCTTGAGAGACCACAAAGCCAAAGGAGATATCACAATTCATCATGTGAGCACCAAAAAATAACTAGCCGATATCTTCACAAAGCCTCTCGACGAGTCAAGGTTTCTGTGCTTTGAGGAGTGAACTAAATATACTTGACTCTCGTAACGTGGTTTGAAAGTGTGCACGCCTCTATTTGTTGCCTTATGTTTCAACTAGTTAGGCTTGCAAAATTTTCATAGTGTTTCAAAATGTTGGTTCATATGTCCAATCTTGTCTCTAGTAGCTATTGTTATGTACTATTGTTTTGCTGGCTAGCTACAAGAAACAAAAGTCCATGACTATTAATTAAAACACTTAGAAATTCCTTGGAATACAGACCTGGTTTCTGCTCGGTGTCAGATCATGGAGGCTCTACGTTTATGCGTGGAGGCTCTGTGGCCTAGCACGGAGGCTCCGCACCCTGATGGTTCAGTTAGGGTTTGGGTAAAAATCAAAATATTTTTTCATCTTTCCTGTTTTACCCCTCATAGTAACTTCTCTGAGTTACTGGGGATTCATTTAAGCCACACTACGCCCCTTTCCTCTCGCACACGTGCGTGCTCGCCTTCATCATCGTCGTTGTCGTGCCACCGCTCCCGCTGCAGCCGCTCCATCGCCTTGCTCCCTTGTGTCGCATGAGCGTTTGTGGTGGTGGTGCCAGAGGTCAGAACTCCGGGGGAGTCCGCTGAGGAGAAGAAGCCGCTCAAGCCATCGCCTGGAGGATTCATTGACAACCGACCAAATCATTGACTCTCTAGATGCACTAATGGCAGGAGGGTGCTCCTTGAGGCTGTTGTCGACTGCTACTATCTCTTTCTTCTCTGATTTCTCTCATCTAAGGTGAAATCCTATTTCTACCATGGATTCAATTTTGGGTCTCTGTTTCTTTCAATTTCCTATGTAGATGAGTGTGTTTCACCTTCTAGTGCTAAATCTAGTAGTACATTGTAGAAAGATTTGAGTAGAAGGGTGAATCAAATTTAGGATGTAATCCGCCAGAGCACGGAGGCTCTAGGCCTCTACGTGGAGGCTCTAGGCCCCAGAGGCTCTGTGCTAGAGTGTGGAGGCTCCACGGTCTAGAAGGATCAATAGCCTTAGTTTGATTCAAAACTCTACTCCAACCTTGTGTAATGTTGCTATTATGACTCGGCACAAGTTTCTCAACTTTTCTACGCACTTTTCTTTAGATGGATGATGATCCAAGTCAGAGAAGGGAGAAAAGATCAAAAGGGAATCATGATCCAGTAGACTAGGAGATCATAGGTCTTATGTTTTGTGAGCTGCAGGGTGGTAGTGAGCAGCAAGGGCACAGCCATGAGCAGTAGGTCTATGGCAGAGGCAGCCAAAAAGCTCAACCTAGAAGAGGCAGCGGTGTTGGTTGTGGCAGTGCTGGTCGTGGGGCTGGTGCTGGACATGGAGAAGGACCTACCGATGATGGAGGAAGAGAAGGGAAGACCATACCTACAGTCGAAGCACCAGATACACCTCCTTGATTCTTAGAATTTGATCAATCCTACATGGTTTAGCATCAGGGTGCTCTAGTGAGGAGAGAACCAGTGATCTATGATCATGGAGTCCAAAGGAAGCACATTAACTATCACAATTTGGGAGTGCAAGTTAAGAGAGCTAGGGTAGAAAATCCCTATGTGTGGTTGAATGACAGAGGGATAGACTACAAGTTTTGGTCTATATTTTAGTTTGACTTCTACAAAACTATGATTCTTGCCAAAGAAAAGAAGATAGTGCAGATGAAGTACATTGACTGGGATCACATTGAGAGCATGAACACCCTAGATTCCAAGAGAGTGATAGATACAATGACTGAGCATGGGCTGAAGGACATCATGGGTTTCCAATATGATTGGAATTGAGAGATCCTAGCTCAGTTTCACGCCACTTTCTTCCATGATGTGGCAAATGAGACCATTCATTGGTTGATGGAATGAGTTCACTACAAGGTAAATTTCACTACTTTTGCTCGTCTTCTAGGATTTGGGAGTGGAGATAGATGTACATATACCATTCAGATAGAGAATATCATGAAAGCTAAGGATATCGTATTTGCATATGAGAGGAGAGGTCTAGCTGATGGGAAAATAGTAGGGCTGAAGTCTTTCTACTATGCCATGAACAACCCTTTTAGAGAGACAATCAACCCAAAAGGTGGTGACTCAACTTCACTGAGGAAGTATGCAAAGAACTTGCTTGCAAGGATGGCTCCAGGGAGTGATGCTTTCTCTGTTAGTAGGTTTATTTGGGCTGAGTTGAGTGACTCATTAGATGATGCTAGGAATGATCTCCCATATGCTCCTTACATCATGTACATCATTGAGAGGGTGTCCGGCATTGAGTTTAAGAAGGATTTGGAGCATAGGCCATACAGGTTGATACAGTGGTAGCACACAGGCTGGGAGGCACTGGTTGGGGCTGCTGTCATGTCAGCTACAGCAGGGGTTGCACCCTTAGAGAGACCTAGCAGCAGCAGGCCTTCCTCTTACCACCATAGATCTAGGGGGAGCAATCTCAAGGAGTTGCTCAAGAACATATTTTGCATGTGTCAATATGTTGTGGATGCCGCTAATGAGGGAAGGAAGGACATCAATGACATGAAGAGGCAACTGGGACTTGAGGTTAGAGAGATTCTACCACCACTAGTGTTTCCACCTTATGAGGATAGTAGTGAGGAGGATGAAGAGATGGAGTATCCTCATGATCAGGAGACGCTTGGTGAGACAATGAACATCCTCAGACATTAGAGAGGATAGTCCAGGCCATAGAGGCACACAGCTACTACACATAGGGCTAGCAGGGCTGTTGTGAGTGACGGTGACGAGGAGTCTGGTGAAAGGACTATTTCTGGTAGCAGGCAGCAGACTAACCCGACAGATGATGATGACAGTGACATTGGTAGTGACTGGAGCAGGGAGCAGTGAGACGACCATACTTTACCTCTTTTGTTCTTTCCCTTTTTGACATCTATTGACAAAGGGGGAGAGAGGAAAGATTGAGATGTTTCTTTTGTGTCGTCGTTGTCTTTCATCATGGTGGCAGTAGTAGTAGTTGACGTTGTGAGTTGTGAGAGTCGAGGTCTTTTTTGAACTCTCTCTCTATTTTAGTGGTATATAATAATACTTTGATTCGCCTCTGTGTGACGATTGGTGGTCATGGACATGGATATGTGAATTTTATGTGAAATGAAATGCTAGAACTGTGGTAAAACTTCTTCATATTCATAAGTTTCAAGCATTCCATAACTATGTGATGTTTGTTCATATATATATATATGTGTGATGCTTTCTGTTCTGATTAGAAGATTCTAAGCGTGCAGAACATGAAGGCTCCATGGTCTGCAGACCCAGGATATTTTCTTTTGTGCATAAACTGTCATACGCATCACGGATTATTATTTGACACACTTGTTTTGCACCCCATGATGGCATGAATACAATGTATCTTTCACACTTGCTCTTAATATGCAGAGTATGTCTTGAGGGACATTTTTATAATTCCAAACAAATCTTGCATATATTAAGGGGGAGCCCTTGTATTTTTTCTATCAAAAGCTCAATCTTTTAATTAAATGTAAGCTTTAATTTTGTTGTCAACATTTACCAAAAAGGGGAAGATTGTAAGTGCAATCAAGCTCTAAGTGGGTTTTGGTGATGTTGACCACATAATTAAAGGACTAATGGCTTTGACAAGTGTTTGACATAATATCTTTAATCGTGGATGCAAAGAAACAAAGGAGGAGATTCCCCAACTTGAATCGATGGCTTGCAACGTCTTGAAGACCTATGTTAATTTATTTTATATTTTGAAATTGATTCATAGGACAAGCCGTACTATCAAGGAGGATACTAATGGTGTGCTGGGTGGAACCAAGTGCTCAAAACTCCATATTCAACTCAAATAATCCCAGCCATAAAAAGCCAGCCGAGCTAAATTCTTATCTGCTCTGGCCTATGCGGAACCTCCGCGCTCAATCGTGGAACCTCCTAAAAGCTCTAGTTTGGTTTTGGTTAATTGATGAAACCCTAAGTGCTAACCTAATTTATCAAAGTGATTATTAGATAGGTAGCACTACTCCAAGTAATGAAGCAATGGTGAAGATCATGATGATGGTGATGGCATGGTGATGATCAAATGCTTGAACTTAGAAAAGAAGAAAGAGAAAACAAAAGGCTCCAGGCAAAGGTATAAATAGTAGAAGCCATTTTGTTTTAGTGATCGAAACACTTAGTGAGTGTGATCACATTTAGGATCGATAGCCGTACTATTAAAAGGGGTGAAACTCATATTAAAATGCGGTTATCAAAGTGCCACTAGATGCTCTAACTCATTGCATATGCATTTAAGATCTAGTGGAGTGCTAACACCCTTGAAAATGTTTGTGAAAATATGCTAACACATGTGCACAAGGTGATACACTTGGTGGTTGGCATATTTGAGGAAGGGTGAAGAAGATAGAGGTGAAAAGGAGTTAGTCGTGTTGGTCACAGAGTGACCGGATGCGTCCGGTATAATGACCGAACACGTTCGGTATTAACGACGAACTCAGCGACCGGACGTGTTCAGTCGCCACACCGGATGCGTCCGGTGTGAATTAGCAAAGTCGTTGTTCGGTAAAACAGTTGATCGGACGCTGGCAGCGTCCGGTCCGGACTGACCGGATGCGTCCGGTCGACCATGGGTGCTTACTAGACTCCACCGGACGCTGAGGCTCAACGTCCGGTCAGTTTTTAACAGACGCGTCCGATCAGCCTCGGGTACTCTCTAGACTTAGCCGGACACTGCAGCTCAACGTCCGGTCATTTCTATTTCAGCATCCGGTCTGAGCGTCCGGTCATTAGCAAGTGTGGGCAGCAATGGCTACTTTGGTTTGAACTAGACATGTGGCGGTCTGGGAGCGACCGGACGTGTCCGGTCGACCTACCGGACGCGTTCGGTATTCACGAATGGTGTGTCCGGTGCAGCGTCCGTTGCACTCGAGCAGCGCGTCCGGTCGATGCGCAGTCAGCCCAATAATTGAGCCAACAGCTCTATTTCATGAGGGCTTCTATTTAAGCCCCATGGCCGGCTCAAGCTCACCCACTTGGCCATTTGCATTGACATAGCAACCTTGTGAGCTTAGCCAAAGCCCTCCCATTCATCTCCATCATTGATTCATCATCTTTGTGAGATTGGGAGAGAATCCAAGTGCATTGCTTGAGTGATTGCATCTAGAGGCACTTGGTATTCGTGTTTTCTTGCAGGATTCACTTGTTACTCTTGGTGGTTGCTGCCACCTAGATGGCTTGGAGCAGCAAGGATTGTTGAGCAGAGGTTGGTGATTGTCTCCGGCTCCGATCGTGGTGATTGTGAGGGGTCTTGTGCCTTCCCCGGTGGAGCATCGAAAGATAACTCTAGTGGATTGCTCGTGTCATTGAGTTACCTCACTTGTGGGTAGGTTCTTGCGGAGTCCTTTTGTGTGGATGAGGTTCGTGCAATACCTCTTAGCCACCGAACCACCAAGTATTGGTCGACACAATGGGGACTAGCGTGTCAGCAAGCACGTGAACCTCGGGAGAAAAATTGGTTGTCTCTTGCCTTTTGGTATTCTCCTAGTGATTGATTTAGTGTTCATCTTGTGATTGGTTCACTCCTCTACACGGCGGTATAATTACCCTACTCACTCGTCTATATTCTTGCAAACTAGTTATAGCAAGCTCTTAAGTGTAATTAGTATTGAGAACTTGCTTTGTTGTTTTAAGTTCATCTAGTGGAGCTCTTTAGTATAGCAAATGTGAGAGCTCTTAGTGAGTAGTGACATAGCAAATTGTGTGTCTAGAGATTATAGCAACTAGAATTGTTGGATAGGTGGCTTGCAACCCTTAAAGAGCTAGAGCAAGTTTGTTTTTCGCTATTTGTTATACTAATCAAATTGCTCTAGTTGATTTGTAGATTTTTAAATAGGCTATTCATCCCCCCCCTCTAGCCATATTAGGACCTTTCAAGTGGTATCTGAGCCGTGGTCACCGTTTGATTAAAGGCTTAACAACCTCGGTGTCAAATTATGGCTCAAGTTGTGTTCAACCATATGGGGGGCAAACCACAGTTCTTTGATGGCACATGCTATGATTATTGGAAGAGAAAGATAAGGATGTATCTTGGTTCAATCAATGATCAAGTATGAGAGGTGACCGAGAATGACTATGCTATCATTGATCCCGACAATCCCACCAACCAAGACAAGACCAACAAGCAATGCAATACAATGACTCTCAATACCATATACAATGCCATTGATTCCAAGGTGTTTGAGCAAATCAAAGATTATGAAAGAGCTAATGAGGTGTGGAGGAGATTGGAGGAAACATATGAGGGCACACCGGTGGTGAAGAATGCTAAGTTGTACATCCTCAAGGATAAGTTGACAAGCTTCAAGATGAAGGATGATGAGAGCATTCCGGAGATGTTCCATCAGTTGCAAGTAATTGTCAATGACTTGAAGGCTTTGGGAGAGAAGATCAAGGATGATGATGTCTCTCATCAGTTCTTAATGTGCCTACCTACAAGATTTGAGATGTTGAGATTGCTTATCATAAGAGAAGGATTGAAGGAGATTACCCCTAACCAAGTACTAGGTGATGTCATGACACAAGAGACATACCGTGTGGAAAGGGAGAGGGATGACAAGAAGGAAGAAGAAGAGTATAGCATTCAAGATTAGCTCATCATCATCCAAGAACAAGGGAAAGTCCAAAAAAGAATCAAGTGATGATGATGATCTTAGTGATATTGATGATGAAGCTATGGCCCTCTTTGTGCGCAAGATGGAAAAATCATGAAAAAGAAGGGCTATGGTGCAAGAAAGAGAAGAGATCACACCAAAAGCAAAGAATATGTGAGAATATGCTACAATTGCAAGAGCCTCGATCATGTTGTAGCGAATTGTCTCTACAATAGTGACAATGATGAGGATGAGAAGAAGAAGCACAAGGACAAGAAAGAAAAGAAGGAGAAGAGAATGACCTTCCAAAAGAAGAAGAAATGTGGAGGCTATGTGGTCATATGGGATAGTGATGGCTCTTTAGATAGTGATAGCTCTAGTGATGATGACAAGAAATCTATCAAGAAAGCACTAGCAAGCATCGCCATCAACAACAAGCCCTCCATCTTCGACACTCCATTGACATGCCTCATGGCAAAGCCTACCAAGGTAAAATATAATATGAGTGATGATAATGAATGTCAAAGTGATACTTGTAGGAGTGATGATGATGATGATGATGATGAGGAGGAGGAGTACACCAAGGAGGAGCTCTTGGACATGTGTGAGCAAGTGCACACTTGCATTGAAATGAAGAGAAAGGAGTGCAAAGAATTATGCAAGAAAGTCAAATTTCTTGAGAAATCCTTTGATGAGCTCAATGCCACTCATGAGAGGCTAATGGAAGCCCATAAGAAGCTTGGCAAAGCTCATTCTAAGCTTGAAAAGGCTCACTCCTCTCTCATCGAGCAAGTCAAAATAGAGGAAGCCAAGAAGGAACAGGTGATTATGTCTTGTGATGTGGGATTAACATGTGATATTATTGATGAATCTTTTTATAAACCCGTTGTAGTTGCTCCCACTAACACTTCTTGTAGCACTTCTACTTCTACTTCGCCTTTGAGTGATGGTCTCACTTGTGATGCCTCACTAATGGTGGAAAATGAGACCCTCAAGAAGGAGGTGAATGAGCTCACTCATGCCTTAGGCAATGTCTACGGTGGAGATGCCTGCTTGCTAAAGTGCTTGGGTAGCCAAAGGTTTTCTCTCAACAAAGAGGGATTAGGCTATACCCCAAGAAAGGCAAGGCGGCCTTTGTCACTCCCAAAGCTAGCTTTGTGAAGGGAAATAGTCGGTTTTGCAATAGATGCAAGCAAGTTGGCCATATGGAGCAATATTGCAAGATTAACA
Organism: Miscanthus floridulus; assembly: GCF_019320115.1. Taxonomy (NCBI): domain Eukaryota; kingdom Viridiplantae; phylum Streptophyta; class Magnoliopsida; order Poales; family Poaceae; genus Miscanthus; species Miscanthus floridulus. Next base: position 115,451,307 of record NC_089597.1, on the reverse strand, counting down.
AGAACAAGCTACCTAATGTATCCTCAATTAAATTTGATTCTTGTTACATACTTTTTAAGGGTGCCAATGGTGTGAAGGATAAGTTCATTGGTACACCAATTGTGGGCCCAAAGAAGAACGCCATTTGGGTACCAAAGACCTTGATAACTAACCTTCAAGGACCCAAGCAAGTTTGGGTACCTAAAAGGAATTGATCTTCTTTTGTAGGTCAATTATAAAGCCAGAGGGAGGCATTGGGTGCTTGATAGTGGGTGCATACAACACATGGCCGATGATTCAAGAATGTTCAATTCAATCAATGAAAATAAGAGCAATGGAATTGATAGTATCACATTTGGTGACAATGGCAAAGGCAAGGTCAAAGGGCTTGGTAAGATTGCAATATCCAATGACTTAAGCATTTCCAATGTGCTACTAGTAGAGAGCTTAAACTTTAACCTATTGTCGGTGGCTCAATTATGTGATCTTGGTTTCAAGTGCATATTTGGTGTGGATGATGTAGAGATCATAAGTGCAGATGGCTCCAACTTGATATTTAAAGGATTTAGATATGAGAATCTATACTTGGTTGATTTCAATGCTAGAGAAGCTCAATTGTCAATATGTTTGATCACTAAGTCTAGCATGGGTTGGTTATGGCATAGAAGGCTTGGTCATATTGGAATGAAATAATTCAACAAGTTGATCAAGTATGACTTAGTTAGAGGCTTGAAAGATGTCACATTTGAGAAGGATAAGTTATGTAGTGCATGTCAAGCCAGAAAGCAAGTTGGATTGGAGCAGCGAGGATCATTGAGCGGAGGTTGGTGATTGTCTTTGGCTCCGATTGTGGTGATTGTGAGGGGTCTTGTGCCTTCCCTGGCGGAGCGCCAAAAGGTAACTCTAGTGGATTGCTCGTGTCATTGAGTTACCTTACTTGTAGGTAGGTTCTTGCGGTGTCCTTTTGTGTGGATGAGGTTCGTGCAACACCTCTTAGCCACCGAACCACCAATTGTTGGTCGACACAACGGGGACTAGTGTGCCAGCAAGCACGTGAACCTCAGAAGAAAAATTGGTTGTCTCTTGCCTTTTGGTATTCTCCCAGTGATTAATTTAGTGTTCATCTTGTGATTGGTTCACTCCTCTACATGATGGTATAATCACCCTACTCACTCATCTATATTCTTGCAAACTAGTTGTAGCAAGATCTTTAGTGTAATTAGTATTGAGAACTTGCTTTGTTGTTTTAAGTTTATCTAGTGGAGCTATTTAGTGTAGCAAGTGTGAGAGCTTTTAGTGAGCAGTGACATAGCAAATTATGTGTCTAGAGATCATAGCAACTAGAATTATTGGATAGGTGGCTTGCAACCCTTGAAGAGCTAGAGCAAGTTTGATTTTCACTATTTATTATACTAATCAAATTGCTCTAGTTGATTTATAGATTTTAAAATAGGCTATTCACCCCCCCCCTCTAGCCATATTACAACCTTTCACCTCCGCTCAAATGTGAAGGCTCCGAGGTCTGTCTGACTAGACCATTTTGTGGGTGACATGGGTGGTATTTATACCATACCCCTTCGCCCCCAACGGTAATCTTCTTCCTCATTCACTCAGACTCGAACTGAAGCTCTCTCTCTCCCAAGCTTGGTGCTCCAAACTCCCTTGCTCAAATCTTTGTGATTCCTTGAGGGATTTGGCTCTAGAGAGTGTGAGAAAGCTCAAGAAGATCCTTCTCCTTCGTTCTTGTGCACTTGGTGAAGACCTAGCCGCTTGGTGTGTTCGTTACTCTTGGAGCTTGGCTCCTAGACGGCTAGCGGTCGCCCGATAGCTCCTAATCCATTGTGGTTGAGCACTGAGAAGTTTGTATTACCCTTTGTGACTTAGTGGAACCCTCTAACCTATTGCCTTGTTGATAGGTTGGAGAAGAGGAACGAGTTGAAAGAGACTCCATAACCTTTGTGGCTAAGCTCAACAATGTGGATGTAAACAAGCCTTTGTGGCGAGTTGAACCACGGGATAAATCCTTGTGTTCACTGTGATTGTTGTTGTTGTTGTTGCTACTTGTGATTTGGTTGATTTTTAGGGTTTGCATCTGATCTACGAATTCCTCATCTTCTAGGTGCAACCGACTGTTTGGATAGGTTAACATACTCCCTAGGAAGGCCGGTATTACATTCGATCTATTTTTCATTTGTTAAATTCTGTAGTAAATCGATTTCATGCTCTGATCCACGGAGGTTCCACGCTCAGTCCCGGAACCTCCACGCTCAAACCCGGAGGTTCCACGTTCTGACTGTTTTCATAAGTTGATTAAATTTCAGAAAAATGCCTATTCACCCCCCTCTAGGCCACTTGCTAGGTCCTTTCAATATGTCAAAGTGCCAAGAGAGAGCGCCCAAGGCCAGCCCATCCACTTAAATAGACACCCCAAAGAGCACATAGTTGTTAGGCTTCAGGAATGGCCGTCGGACCATCCCTGCGGGGACGTCGAACCATTCGACACAGGGTCCGACTCCTTGCCGCTACCACTCCCGCATTGATACACATCCTATTCAAACCAGGGAGCTGTTATGCGCCCAACGGCTCGCTGCCACGCGCTGATCGCTGCCTTCGGACTCGGCACCCGACTCACCATCGGACTCAGCATAGTGAGAAAGTTCGACGCAGTCTAGTAAGCACTAGAGAGGGTAAAATGTGTTCGACTACAGTCTAACGCTCACCGTCAGACCAAGGGAATAGTCCAATGCTACCACATGTCACACCCACGTGAACTATGTTCTCACTCGCATGAATGAATAGTGCGGACGGTTGGTTCGATGCTACCAATTGGCTCAATCCAACGCTGCCACATGGGCGCCCTTGCGCTAGGGTTAGCTGTCGAACTCTACCAGGTGGAGTCCGACGCCTCCTGAGCCAGGGTCTAACGCCCTTGTCTCCATTCTTTTCAAGCGCGATCACTTCACACCCTTATGCATGTAACACCTCGGTGTTACATTGTAATGTTTTGCTTAAACATTTCATAAGCATCTGGAATTATGTGCATGTGTGTATGACATAAAGTATACCTCGATGTTCGGCACTTGAAACATTCGTACGAAACATGAGTCCGTGGTTACGTTTCATATAATACTGTGTAATCGCATTGTTCTGGGATCTAAAAGGGCTAAAGAACGTTTGGCTAACGGCTATAAAACTAGGTGTGGTCGGACAAGGATAGCTGGCTAGTACCTTGAGTAGGCTGGGTTTGGATTCCGACGCGGAATCGTTCATTTCAACGTCGTTCGCGTAAGTTTCAGAGGTGGCCGACGATGCCACTTTTGGCAAACTCTATGGAACGATTGGCTTAAGAAGTAGCGTGAGGTAATGACCACGGTCGATAGCTTGATGAACCTTCTTGTGCATCGAGCAATTAGTTTAGCGATTGGAGCATTGCGTACAAGGTTTATCACTGCTTTAAAAAGCGTGCAAGACACCTGGCTTAGCCCTGGGCGCGGTCACCACCCGCTGCTGGCTTGCCAGCACCCATTGCCACGCCCGGCTGTGCCCCACTACACCGTGCACATGCACGGTCTATGCGTCCTAGCTGCCTGCCTTGCTGCTGCTCGCCTACCGCCACGGCTGGCTCGCCCTGCGCGTCGAGGCACAGGCCACATCTCCTTGCCGCCGGGACACGACGCGCACGTCCTACTCTACGCTGCCTTGGCCGGGAGCGTGCCGGGCCCGCGCTACATGCCACCCGTCGCCACATTGGTTCTGCGCCGTTGACATCGCTTTGGCTGCTTGTGCGTTGGATGACAGTCTGCCCACCGTCACCTCGCGTCACACTCGCGCTGTGTCCCTTGTCGGACGCTGCCTGCTGCGTCGCCATGCCGTTGCCTCGTCAGCTTGCTGCCACGCCATGCTGACTGGCGCCTGGAGCCATGCCCTGCTGCTCCCCATGGTTGTGCACGTCAGTAATTGCATTGACGACCACCGTAGGTCCGAGCCAAGCCGCGCCATGACCTCCCCTGTCTCCGCTGTCTCCTAGGCCGCCGAGGCGATTCTCTTCAATTCGCCTTAACCATAGCAGTAGACTCCAATTCATCTTAGGCTTGGCTTCGTTAGGCATCTGGCTGAGTCCCGTCCCCACCTTGCGGTGTATGCCGTTGCACAGGGCCATGATTTCATAATCTCGCGCCACCGGGTCCATAAGACCGCGCTGGCACTCCTCGACGGCAAGCCAGCCACGCAGTGCCTCTCTTAACGATTCAGTGCACCCACAGCCTCGCCGTACCCTCCTGAGCACCCCGTGCACCGCAGTCGTAGCTTTGCAGCAGGCCAGCCACCACCGCATCGCTGCGAGCGCACGTGGCCAGCTCTGCTCAGACCACCTCCAACCGAACCGTCAATGCGAAGGTATCCGTGAGTACTCCCTGGTGCTCGCTGGCTCATGTGCTGGCTTTGCCTCCGTTGTTGCTTACGAGAACGCGCCCGCCTTTGCAGGTCAAGGGCCACCGCCGGGGAGGGAGTTCGTGACTGCGCCTTTGCTCGCCGTGTCGCCTCCAGTAGCTTCTACTTGTCGTCAAGGTACCTATCAACCCCTTAGGTAGGCAGTAGAGGTTCGGGTGAGGCCGGCATGGTCGCTCAGTGCCCACGTCGTCGCGTCGGTGCGCGCCCTAGGGGCCAGGGACTTAGTCATGGTGAAGACGTAGAAATGGGAGGGTGCAGCTGTAAAACGGTAGACTGAGGAAATAGTGCTCTGGTGCTCGTGGAGATTACCGATTACATCGGGGGTGTCCGTGCATATTTGTCGACACGCGCAGGCCTTTCCCCATCGTGGGCCGTTGGCCAGCTGGGCCACGCCTCCACGTGGGCCACGCGGCGGCCTGCTGTCGCGCGCGGGTTGGATGGCGCGCTGGGCCGAGCCGCGCGCTTGTGGGCCGACGTAAGAGGATTCGGTTTTCTTATTTTCCTGAGAATAGAAATATTTATTTATTTTCTGTTATGAACCCAACTTCGATAAATCATAGTAAATTGCATGGTTGTCCAAAAATAGTGAAACTAAGTTTGTTAGGTTCGCAAAAATACCATCTGTCTGTTAGTGTAGTTAGTTCACAGCTAACTGTTATGATTATAGGCTCATAAATTCTAATTAGAAGACTTAGCATTATGTAGATTAATGTTTGTAGGAATTCTTGTGGCAAATCGGTACTAGTTTTACCTTTAGAAATTTTATAGTATGTACACTAAGATATTATGTACTTGTTGTTAAATTGGTAGCCATAGAGCGAGTTGCTTAATAGCGTAGTTATTATCCTTGCTGTAATGTATGTATCGTAAATTGGCATCAGGAGTAGGAATATTCGTAGTCGTCGTAAGAATGTATGTCACGTTCATACTTGTTAGTGGTGCCGATACGTAGATTAGACTTTAGTGGGTAGATCTCACTTAGTAGTTTAATAGAGGTACCTTTGCATTGAGAGTTGTTGTTGCCGTAGTGTTAATCATTGCATCATCATTTCATGTAGATCACGAACAGGTAGACTTTGTACCCGTCTGCGAGCCGGAGTACGACGAGGTGATCGAGGAGTACGAGGAGCTCTTCGCACAGGAGGGAGCCCAGGAACCTGTTGGTACTGACCTTGCTGACCCGGCACCTGTCCAAGGCAAGCCCCGGTGCATAACCTCTATTTTAAATGATCACTGAATATATTTATATGATATGCATTTACGTTACAGACATTTTATGGAAACCACATACATAAATATATCCACCATGAGTCCTACTAGTACAGGTCGAGTAGCTGCTATGCTCAGGAGGTCGGTAGCGTGAGTAACCTGCCGTTACTCGCAAATAGGTGATTAAACTATGATATCATGATGAAATAATGGAAAGGAAAATGGTGACCGGGCAGGGATGTGGATTTGGTACTAGTGGGTGTGAGGGGTTATGTCCTGTGGCCAACAGGGCATAGCCCGGTTACACTTTTTCCCTGTCTGTGTCGATTAAGGACCGGTCGTTGCATATGACTCTAGGCAAGTCACAGACGGACACCGCGCGCTGTAGTTGCTTTCAGGGTGCTTAGTGTCTGGTGGAAGACGAGCGCCTCCGTAAGTACGCTATTTCGGGCAGTTCTGCCACAGTGCATGTGTGCCAACTCCAAGTATTTCACCACAAGTGTACGTGAGTTAGCAACATTCTAAGCCAATTCCCAAGGGTATTAGCACTCACTAGAAACTAAATGCATATGCAATGAGTTAGAACATCTAGTGGCACTTTGATAACCGTATTTCACGATGAGTTTCACCCCTCTTAATAGTATGGTTATCTATCCTAAATACACTCACACCCACTAGGTGTCTTGAGTGCCAAAACAAAAAGCTCCTATCAAGTATACCTTTGCCTTGAGCCTTTTTATTTTTCTCTTTCTTCTTTTCCAAGTCCGGGGCTTGATCATCATCACACGTCCAACACCAACACCTTGGACTTCATCTTTGCTCCATCACTTAGCTTGAACCAACCTATCTCAATTTTACACTTAGAGCATAGGGTTAGTCCAAATGGGTTTCATCAATTCACCAAAACCAAACTAGAGCTTTCAGGGTTGCAAAGAAAGGCCTCAGTTCCTTTATTAAGGAGTTACTTTGGGATCACAAGGTTGACTTTATTGGGATCCAGAAAACCATGAAGAAGTCTTACACTCAAAAGTTTTTCAGGAAAATTGATAATGCTAATGAGTTCAGTTGGCACTGGACTCCTTCTAATGGGAAATCAGGGGGTATGCTTAGTGGTATTAAAAATGACAGGTTTGAAGTTGAAAACTTTGATAGTGGTGAATATATGATAATAGCTAATGTTTTTGACATAAGTCTTAAAAAACAATGGACCCTGGTGAATGTGTACGGTCCAGCTCAAGATGATTACAAAGATAGCTTTCTTGCTGAGCTTTCTAATTTTTGCTGCAAAGCAAAGTATCCTATGCTCATGGGAGGTGATTTTAACATTTTGAGATTCAGTTCTGAAAAGAACAAGAAGTTTAGTGAGAACAATTTTTCCTATGTGTTCAATCTGATTATCGACTCTTATGAACTTAGATAGAGAACTAACTCTTGCTGGTGGTAAATTTACTTGGAGCAACAACAGGAAGAACCCTACCTTGGAAAAGTTAGATAGAGTTCTAAACTCTAGTTCCTAGGAAGTGGAGTTCCCCCTTAGCAATCTTAGGAAAATCCCTAGATACATGTCTAATCACAATCCTCTGATTGTGAGAACTGATCTCCAGCAGCAGATTGGTTCAAGACCTTTTTGTTTTGAACATTCCTGGCTGCACCATGATGATTTTTCTAGGAAAGTGAAGGAAATCTGGGAAAAGAAAATTAATGCTAAATCTGTCATTGATACCTGGTGTATCAAGATGGACAGAGTCAAAAAGTTCCTTAAGGGCTGGGGGCAGAGTCTTAAGGGACACACTAGGAAGTATAAAAGGATCTTACAAGAAGAGCCTGAGTTACTGGAAAAATTAAAGGAAGCTGAAACTTTATCTGCTGAAAAGCTTGACAGAAAAACTTTTATCCAAACTGAACCTTTAAGACTTTAGGAAGACGAGGAGAGTTATTGGCAGAAAAAATCAAATAATATATGGTTTCTTAAGGGGGATAACAACACTGCCTTCTTTCATAGAATGGCTAATGGGAGAAAAGGAAAAACACTATCTTCTCTTTAAATCATAATGAACTGGTCATTGTGGGAGATGATGCTCTGGTTGCTCATGCCACACTATTCTATAACGAGTTGTTTGGTCCTTCTGCACCTTCTGGACTCCATATGGAACCTGGGTGCTGGGACCCTTCTGAGATGGTTTCTGAACAGGAAAATGAAGAGTTGGGTAAATCTTTTTCTGAATTTGAAATCAAGGAGGCAGTCTTCTCCATGGAGAAGAACACTGCTCCAGGGCCAGACCATTTTCCAATTGAGTTTTACCAGCATTGTTGGGAAATTATTAAAAATGATCTTGTTGCCCTTTTTGCTGACTTCCATAATCTGAAACTGGATATTAGTAGATTTAACTATGGAGTTATAACCCTTTTACCTAAGGTGAAAGAGGCCAACAACATAAAGCAATACAGACTTATTTGTCTGTTAAATGTCAGTTACAAAAAAAATTTCACTAAAACCCTGATGTTAAGACTGGATAAAATCATGGGTAAAATTATTAATAGAAGTCAGTCTGGCTTCCTGAAAGATAGAAACATTATGGATGGTATCTTGGCTCTGCATGAGATTCTTCATGACACTAGAATTAAGAAGAAGGATGGCTTAGTGCTTAAATTGGACTTTGAGAGGGCCTATGATAAATTAAATTGGGAGCTTTTGTTTGATTGTCTTAGGCAGAGGGGATTTTGTGAAAAGTGGTGTGAATGGATCAACTAGTTATGATGACTGGTACTGTCAGTGTCAAAATCAATAATACTAATGGAGGTTATTTAAATCTGACAGAGGGGTTAGGCAAGGGGATCCTTTGTCGCCCTTCCTCTTTAACATTGCTGCTGATTCTTTAGTTAAAATGATTTCACTTGCACAGAAGAATAATTTGATCAAAGGCCTTGTGCCTGAGTACATTGAAAATGGGGTTACAATTCTGCAGTATGCAGATGATACAATTCTGTGCCTTCAAGATGACAGGGAACAAGCAACTCACCTTAAGCTTCTGTTATACCTCTATGAAACCATGTCTGGCCTTAAGATCAACTTCAATAAGAGTAAAGTTATTATGATAAGTCAGGATGACTCTAAGAGCATTGAATTCTCTAACATGTTCATCTGTGTGCTATTGGCAAATGGCCTATCAAATATTTAGGAGTCCCTGTGGCTGGCTCCTGGCTTCATGTGGCTGATTGGTTGCCTATTATTGAAAAACTGATGAAAAGATTGGATGGATGGAAGGGTAGTGCTATGAGTTTAGGGGGAAGATTAACCCTTATTAACTCCTGCTTGAGTAACCTACCTATATATACCATGTCTATGTACTGGTTGCCTGTGTCAACCCTTGATAAAATGGACACCACCAGAAAAAAGATTCTTCTGGCAAGGGGGAGGCTTGAATAAGAAATACCACCTGGTCAGATGGACTAGAATTACAAAACCAAAAGACAAAGGGGGGCTTGGCATTAAAGATTTGAGGAAAATGAACATTAGTCTTTTATGCAAATGGTGGTGGAAAGCTGAAAATGGGGAGGGCATTTGGCATGATATTATTAGAAAGAAATATATTCACAAGGGGGCTTGTGTTTTTTGAAGAAAAGATATAAAAACTCCCCTGTGTGGAATGATTTGTTAAAGGTTAAGCATATCTACTTAAAAGGTAGATCTATGAGAATAGGTGATGGCAAAACCACCAGTTTCTGGCATGATCGTTGGTGTGGGCTTGTCTCCTTGGCAGACAAGTTTCCTAGCTTGTATGAGATAAGTGAAGATCAGGAATGTTCTGTGGAAAGCATGAAACAAAGAAGGTGGAAACTTAAATTTAGGAGATGGCTGCATGAAGATCTGCAAAATCAATTGGGTAGATTGCAGGATATTGTACATCGTTGTTGTACTAATAATAACAAAGACAACCATTTGGGACTGCGAAAAGTCAGGTGTTTTTTCTGTTAAGTCAACTTACAAATATTTGTGTAAGTATGACTATGGCCCAAATTTCGAAAGAATCTGGAAAGCGAAAATCCCATTAAAAATCAAAATATTCATGTGGCTGGTATCACAGAATGCTATTCTGACTAAGGACAACCTAATCAAGCGTAAATGGAAGGGTGATAAAACCTGTGCCTTCTGCACAGAGGATGAAAGTGGTCAGCATATCTTCTTTGAGTGCTTGACTACAAAATACATCTGGAGCCTTTTGGGGTATTCGCTGGGTGTAGACTGTAGGCCGAGTAACATGGATCAATATTGGGTTTGGGTGAGCAAATTTTTACCTCAGCCCACAAATGCATGCTGTTGGGCAATCTGGAGATCTAGAAATTCTGTATGCTTTGAAGATAAGAGAATTAAATCTCCTACTGAGATTGTTTGTATGATCTGTTCGTTCCTTACATATTGGACAGGTTTGCTGAAGGAAGATTTGAAGAACCAGGTGATCCAAGGCGCTGATGCGGTGAAGACGGCGGCCCTCTCCTTCCACGAGCAGGGCCAACAAGCATGTGCGAGGGAGGAGCACCAACTAGTGCCGTATGCTGGTTGATTCGCAAGTGGAGCAAGTTCTAAGTTCTGGGTGCTGATGTAGAGCACACGTTTTATCCTGTTATTTTGTTAGCATCGTGTGGCACTCTGTTTGCTGTTATGCGTTTAAAGTCTCCGTTCGGCTTACCTCATTTTTAACTTGTTCGGCTTGTTTTTTTCAGCCGGAACAGTGTTTTTCTCTCACAACAATTCAGTCAGAACAGTGTTTTTCAGCCAGTTTCAGCCAAGATTCAGCAAACCGAACGGGGCGTAGTAGTGGTGGTGCTGGTGCGTTCAGGCATATGTTCCCTTGGTGATCCTGTGTCTGAATGCGGTTTTAGTGCTGTGTTTTGTGTTGTCAAGCTGGATATGAACTAAAAACTCATTGTAATTTTGCTGCTGCCGTAGTGAAATTCGGTTTTACCAGTGTGAAAAAAAAATGCATTGTCTATAATATGAAAAAACCGTCGTCCTAGCTAATGTTGCATTGGAACCTCTGCAGGTAAAGCAAAAATAAGGAAAGTGCACAACACAAACTTGTAGGAACCAAACACCACAGCGAGCTTGGATCGTGAACGCTGGCGACGGCGCGGTGACCGCGGCAAGAACATGAGCAGATGGAAACACACGCGAGAAAAGTGGATTTTCGGCACTGCCAACATCGCAGCCCCTTCGGTCTGTTATTGATGCTTTTTTACACAAATGCATACTACAATTTCGGGCTTGCAACAACAAAGCCTCCCCGCGCCATGCCGCACAAAGTGCGCCATGCCGTTTCGCTGCGGCGCGCGCTGCGTGCACTGAGCACGTCATAGCTGACCGAACTGGACCGGCCGTGTCGTGATCAAGCATGTCATCGACCACGCCCTGCCCCTAACCTAGCTGATGCATGACTCAAATCAGAACGAAAATTACATAATGTCGTGCAACAATTTGGCTAACAAAACTTGGATACGAGGTAAAGCACGCAACCCAGGAGATCGGACCCTGTAATGCGACAGGGTTCAATCATGTACCGTTCCTATTACGAGCGGTTAGGAGAAGAGGCTGGGAACGGCCGTACACTACCCTGGGGCCTGGGCCGCAGTGCTATCATTCTCCGAGGGGATGAACCGTGATTGCCGCGGTGGTCCTCCGCCGGCGCTAAAGTTGGGTAAAAAGTGCATGCACGGGCAGCACAGCAACGGCCAATTTGAGGCGCCGTCGTAGGTCAGCAGCGGGGTCAGGCAGGCAAGGCACAAGGCACTCCAGTACCAACTGCAAACAGTAATCTATCTATTCGATCGAATCGAGATGAGAATCCCGTGGCCAGGTGACTGACTGGTGCAGATTCCTGGTCGTCCGTCCGTCGGCGGCACCGGCACCGGCACCGGGCCTGCGCACCAACCAGGCAGCCGCAGCCGCAGCGCGTGATCGCGTTTTCACCTGGCCGGGGCTGGCAGCGGCAGGGGCACCTGGCGAAAATGAGACAGGGCCTCCTGAGGCCTCGCTGTCGTGACTGTCGGCGTCCACCACTGGGGAGCACGGAGCAGCTACCTCCACCCAGTCAGTCGCGTGTTTCACACCCCAACCAGGCATCAGGCTATAAATTTCCAAACGGGCCGCGCGAAACAGGCTGCCACGGGCCCAGTGCAAAAAAGCACGGCCCTAGCCCGGTACGGTCCGGCCTCGCCCGTGCCCGTGCCTGGGCTGAAAGGTCGGCCCGTAGTGCCGGCTCAGGCATGGCCCGTTCCAACGGGCGGCACGGGGCAGGCACGGCTCGCAGCCGTCGGATCACGGAGGCGAGGCGTGAGCCATTGGATCGCCGGGCGGCCGGGGGGTCCGGTATATAAGCCGCCCGATGCGGTCGCTCTCCCCACTCCCCTCACTCGTAACCCTAGCCTCTCGCCCTCTCCTCTCCAGCTCTCCCCGCTCACTCTGTCGCTCGCCCGCTCCTCGCCGCACTCGTAACCCTAGCTCCTCGCCTGCTCGCCGCTCTTCGCCGCACTCTTAACCTGGGCTCCTCGACGTCGTCACCATGGAGTCTTCCGGCGGGTAAGGGGTCAATTCCGGTGGCCGGTGGTTCCCTCTTCTCCCTCTCCGCCCTCAATCTCCCTCTTCTCCCTCAGATCCGGTGGTTCCCGACCTCAATCTCCATTTGTTCCCTTATTCTTCATCCCCGAACGTCGATTGAGCCTTATTCTCGGCATCCTCGCCGCATCACCATCATCTGTCCATCGTCCACATCGCTGGCTACCGCCACCTCCGGGGCTCCGGTCTCCGTTGAGGTACCGAGGGTGTGCAATCGGTCCGTCTCATCGTCGTCGTTTACGGGGCTCCGGCCGTAGAGGTAAGGGTAAACTCTAACCCTAACCTAAACTCTAATCCCCAACCTAACCCTGCTTTTATCTGTTGATTGTGGCAGCCGTCGAGGAAACGAAGATGGCAGAGATGGCCCCAGGCGCCGGGCGACACGACGACGGGGAGTTTGACCACTCCTAGAACGACGAGTTGCGTATGTGTGGGATGGCCGGAGATGATGAGGACGATGATGTCCGCGAGGACGCTGTCGTGCTCTTCGGTCGTTCTGCTGCTGGTCCCCTTCCCATCGACGACTCCGACCCCCCAGTCGACGTGGCTGATGCCGACGGTGGCCAGAGCGAGGTTAGCCCTGTCGGTTCTAATCGTCCTTTCACGTCTGCTGTCTGGGAGGACTTTGAGAAGCACTACAAAACTGAGAAAGGTAGAAAGATCAGGTTTGCTGCCACTTGCCTTCATTGCCATAAGCGCTACTATGCTTATTTTGCTCATGGCTGAAAGCTCTAGTTTGGTTTTGGTTAATTGATGAAACCCTAAGTGCTAACCTATTTTATCAAAATGATTATGAGATAGGTAGCACTATTCCAAGTGATGAAGCAATGGCGAAGATCATGACAATGGTGATGGCATGGTGATGGTCAAATGCTTAAACTTGGAAAAGAAGAAAGAGAAAAATAAAAGGCTCAAGGCAAAGGTATAAAATGTAGGAGCCATTTTGTTTTAGTGATCAAGACACTTAGTAAGTGTGATCACATTTAGGATAGATAGCCGTACTATTAAGAGGAGTGAAACTCGTATCGGAATGCGGTTATCAAAGTGCCACTAGATGCTCTAACTCATTGCATATGCATTTAAGATCTAGTGGAATGCTAACACCCTTGAAAATATTTGTGAAAATATGCTAACACTTGTGCACAAGGTGATACACTTGGTGGCGTTGGCACATTTACAAAGGAGGTGGTGTTTGCAAGGTTGAGATGGTTTGGGGTCCCTCTCTCCCTCCCGCCGAGCTTGCTCGGCGGTGGAGGATCGGCACGAGTTGGTGATTGTTCGTGGCCGTCTTCGGTGATTGTGAGGGGAGTTGTACCTTCCCCGGCGGAGCGCCGAAAGGTAACTCTAGTAAATTGCTCGTGTCATTGAGTTACCTCACTTGTGGGTCGGTTCTTGCGGTGTCCAATCATGTGGACGAGGTTTGTGAAACACCTCTTAGCCGCCGAACCACCAAGTGTTGGTCGACACAACGGGGACGTAGCATATTGGCAAACACATGAACCTCGGGAGAAAATCGATTGTCTCTTGTCTTTGGCATTCTCCCGGTGATTGGCTATATATTCATCTTGTGATTGATTCATCCCCTACACGTTGGTATAATCACCTTACTCACTTATTTACATTCTTGCAAACTAGTTGACACAAGCTCTTTAGTGTAATTAGAATTGAGAGCTTGCTTTATTATTTATATTCATCTAGTTAAGCTTTTTAGAGTAGCAAGGTTGAGAGCTCTTAGTGAGTAATTACATAGCAAGTTTGTGTGCCTAAGTAATCATTGCAACTAAAATTGTTGGATAGGTGGCTTGCAACCCTTGTAGAGCTAGAGCAAGTTTGCTTACGCTATTTGTCATACTAATCAAATTGCTCTAGTTAATTTATAGATTTTTAAATAGGCTATTCACCCCCCTCTAGCCATATTAGGACCTTTCAATGGCATTGGGCATCTTACTCGACATCTTGCTAAGTGTCCTAAGAAGCTTGAGAAGACCCGGGGCATGACTCAGACTCATATTGTTTTTAATTTTGATGGTTCTATTCATCGTTGGGAGTACAGTGTTAAGGTAGCTCGTGTTGAACTTGTTCGTATGCTTGCTAGATTGGACCTACCTCTTATGATTGGTGAAACTGAGGCATTTAAAGATTATATTAAAACTGCTCATAACCTTAATTTTTCATCTGTCTCTAAGCAAACCACTGGTAGAGATCTGTTTAAATACTACAATGAGAAACGTGATAAACTGATGGTCTGTTTAAAGGATAATGGTGTTTCATCTGTTGCTATTACTTCTGATATATGGTCTGAAAAGGCTAAAGAAGATTATTTATCTGTTGTGGCTTATTTTATTAATGCTGATTGGCAATTAGAAAAAAGGGTACTTGGTTTAAGGTTGATTGATGTGTCCCATAATGCTGAGAACATTGCTGAGCATGTTGCATCTGTCCTTGTTGAGTATGGTATACTTAACAAGGTTTTTTCTGTAACTTTAGATAATGCATCTGCAAATAAAAATGATATGGATAAACTAAAACCTATACTTAAAGAATATTTGGGTTCTGATCTGTTTTTACATCAACGATGTGCTTGCCATATTATTAACGTAATTGTGAAAGAAGCACTGGCTGCTGTGAATCCTCTCATTGAGGATTTTTGAACAGTAATCTCTTTTATAAACTCCTCTAATCAAAGAATTGCTGCATACAAGAGTTATTGCATTGCTAGTGGTGTTAGACCCAGAAAGTTTGAATTAGACATGGATGTTAGATGGAACTCTACCTACCTAATGCTTAAGCACTTGCTGCCTCATAAGAGTACTTTTATTGAGGCCAATTACCCTAGAGGTTTAGGTAGTGGTTTTCTTTTGACTGATGGTCACTGGGCTATAGCAAATAAAATCTTGGAATTTCTTGAATTGTTCTATGACTCAATTGTTGATTTATCTGGTGTTTACTATCCTACTTCTCCACTTATGATTTATCATCTTGTTAAGATTGCTATACACCTACATAGGTATCAACATGATGAACATCTAAGATCTGTTATCCAACCTATGATTGACAAATACAATAAATACTGGAAGAACATACCTGATCTTTATTCTATTGCATTCATATTGGATACAAGAGCTAAAATTAAGGGATTTATCAAAGTACTTAGGAAGTTACATTCTCTTTTTAATATTGACTACACTAATAAGTTGCTGGACATCAAAGCTCTTTTGTTTAAAATGTATAACAGGTATGATGTAATGTATGGCTCTAATATGCTGAAAAGGGTTGTTCCTCCATCCCTGTCTGGTAAGAAAAGAACAGCTTGGGCTGAAATTTATGATGATGAGGAATTGGATGTTGGAGTTGGTTGTTCTTCCCTCCCTTCTAGTCTTGATCATTCTAGGAGTGTTTCTGTCACTTCTTTGTTGCAGGCAGCAACTACTTAGTTCTAACTCTAGTGAATTTGCATCCTATTTGGACTGTGACATAGTAAGCCAGTTGGATGATGAGTTTAACATCATGCAGTGGTGGCATGAGCACAAGCTTACTTATTCAGTACTTTCTGTTCTTGCTAAAGATATTTTTACAGTGCATGTGTCAACCATTTTTTCAGAGTCTACTTTTAGCTTAACTGGCAGTATCATCAAGGAGCGGCGACGGAGGCTGAACCCTGAAACTGTAGAGGCGCTTACCTGCATCAAGGATTGGGAGAATGCTAAGACAAGACTGCAGCACATGGTGGAGGACAATGAGCTAAAAGAGGCCTTTGCTGGTCTTTATCTTGATGTCGACTAGTTCACTTTCCATTTATGTAATGATTCTATAATAACTATGACTTGGACTTGTGGTGATGGATGTAATGAACAATTAATCTAGGTGCTGACTGTACTCTTTTTCTGTTTAGGGTTTCTCACAAGGGTGAGTTTTACCTAAACAGGTTTTTAATGAGACAGTCATTGCACAGCTTCTTCTTAAATTAGTTTTAGTTTCAAAAGTTTATGTTCTTTGCTGTGTTGTATTCTGACCTGTTTTTAATCTTTTGTGAACTTAGTCATTTTAGATCTCTTTGAATTGCTGTGTTGAGTTCATTGAGAGGTTTTGCTAGTTTAGTGCCTGGGCCGGCACAGACACGCTGAGCCTGGAGTCGGCATGGCACGACACGGCACGTTCCAGAAATGATAGTGCCGTGCCTGAGTCTGGAGTCAGACGGCATGACACGGCACAGCACGGTTTATCAGCTGTGCCTAACGTGCTGTGCCCAGACGTGCCGTGCCGGGACGGGCTAGTGCCGTGCCAGCACGTTTGGAAACTATACATCAGGCATCGGGATGCAGGCAGTGCTAAAGCAAATCTCGCTCTCCTCCGTCCTTTTCCCCAGGCCAGCCGGTGCCTGGGAGGGGATGGCGATCGGACACGCACGAGATCCGGCAGCGGGGCCGCCCGGAGATGAATCCTCATCATGGAGAATTGGAGACGGAGCAGCTGCCCATCCCCCATCGGAGAGAATTGGAGATGCCCCGAGCTGCGGCTTTGGTCTTTGGGAGGAAAGACGAAAGAAGTGCGTGGCGTGTGTTATTGTGCTCCACACATGCTGCCTCTGTGGACCTCAGATCAGATCAGCTGAGCTCGCTCGTCGTCATCCAGAAACCAGTCCTATCTGTTGTGGCTTATCATCATTACAGTGCACGGAAGCATGAAGCGTCATGAGGATGAGCTATGTAATGTAGGATTCAACCGTAGTGATGCTCCACCCTAAAGTTGGGTAACACGGCAAATTTGAGGCGCCATCATATGTTAGCAGCAGGTGCAGGCAGGCGCTCCCGTACAAGTGGCAAATACATACTCTATCGAAGCTGAGTGAGAATCCCATAGCCTAGTGACTAGATGGAACACGGAGAAATCTGCAGATTCCTAGGCGTCCGTTGGCGGCACCGGCATCGGACCAACCACCCATCCGCAGTGCGTGATCACGTTTTCACCTGGCTGGGGCAGCTGCAGAGCAGGAACACCTGGTGAAAGGAGACAGGCCTGAGACCTCGCTGTCCTGGCTGTTCTTATGGGTTTGGGATCCAACAAAACCGGTTAATTTTTTTTTAGAGGTTCAAAACCGGTTATTGGATGACAGCGGTGTATTTTGGGTTCCAAATTCTATTACCATACTTACCATATACTCGTGTGTGTATCATTTGGTATGGTTCAGAATCTTGGCGTCTCGCACGTGCTTGCAAGTCAACATGAAGGTTGAGCAGCAATTCGTGTTGATTTTGACGAAACTGGATAATCAATTGAAGGGCATCTAGGAGAAGAGAGTAACTCAGTCGCGGCCTCGCGGGGCTCAGGATGCGGTGGAAGATTGCAAACTGGCCAAAGGAATTTGGATCTCTGGAAGCCTCGGTTCGATTGGCAAGTCCAGATCTGCAATTTTCGGTTGACTAAACTTAATGCATCTTGATGATCAAATATTACACACTTATTGGCATCAAAATAGATCGTCTCTTATTTTCTTCACCGAGATTAGAAGTAAAATAGTGAAAACTGTGGATTATGTATAACTGCATGCTGTGGGCAGTGACATTGGTAGTAGAATTTTGCTTAGGCGGAAAAGGCGTAAGCACAATGTGGCAGGCTGAGATTATTCTTTTTTTGATGGAACAGGCTGAGATTATTCTAGTGGTGCATCACAGTATGACTCATGCTTTAGAAACTGGTAGACATGTACCACACTCCTCTGCCCCCCTCACCACTGACTGATTTTCAGGAAAGGGAGGGAGGTCACAGGTGAGGCTCACCCGATCCATCCATCCATCCCCATTTCCTTTCGTTTTCGCCCTCCCTTCCCTCGACGATTTTCACCGGTGCAGTGCGGGCACCATCAGGTGTCAGATGAGATGGTGACACAAGACATGGGGATGGATCGATGCTGGACCCCCAGCCCCACCCAATTTGCAGGCTGTCACTGTCCCAGCGGAATGGAAGGAATGATGCCGTGCCCCTCGTCAGAGTCGTCCCTCCTCCCAACTCCAATCCCCATTTGCCAATCCGGATGTGGGTCTGCGTCTGCCTCCACACTCCACAGGTTCTAGCCTTCTAGGATAAAAACGCCACAACAGTCACCAGACAACAACTCCCTACTCCTCCTACTTCGCGCAAGAGGCCAGGCGCCAACTGTCAGTAAAAGGAACAGTGACTTTGGACGCTACTACAGATCTGGAAGAAGCGAAGGCGATGTCAGACAGGTTTACAAATGGAATGGTCATCAGCTCATGCTCTTCAGTGGCAGCGAGTGCTACCAAACTTTGTCCTGGACGCTGCCCCTGCTTGGAATGGAGCACGTTCCACTTGCCAATGGACAATGGTGCAACGCTCACAGGATGACAGAACAGGACCACCCCCTCCCTGCTGTCTGGTTGGTGCATGCCACAATTGCTCAGTAGAACCAAAAACGCCGTCATTCTGTAGCTCTGCAGGAATATGAACAAACCAGGCATGTGCTTGTTGTATGCTACTAGGCAACAAGAGGGCTATTACCTGACCGATCATTAAAGGGCCTGGCTACATTCACAGGATTAGTATTTCTCCATACAAGAACAAAGTTTCAGCATGTATACCAACGGCGGCGCCGTCGGTAGTTTCTACTTAGGAGTTGATATCATACGAACAGAATTATTAGATGGTACATAACTTGCAGAGCTAAGGCTTGGTCCGCGCTGAACTTCCATTCCAGCTCCATCCATCCCAGGGTCACTAGACCATTGGAAGCGCAAAACAACCTCATGGGTCGGGTCGCTGACCAGCCCTCAGCCCTCCTAATCTGAGGGCATATAACTTGCTGCTGCTGCTGCTGCTGCGGGCGCCCTAGGTTCTGCTCATCAGAACTCGACCGACCCGACGGACGCAATCCCGGTGCTCAAGCTTCTCGACTCCTGCCTGCTAACGTAGTCGTCACAGCTGTTACCTAGCCTCCGCGCAGGGGCTGAGCTCAGGAGCTCCAGCCCCTGCTTGCCCATTTGCTGCACCTCCTGCGGTGAGAGTATCTTTATGAAAGACACCGTACTCACGAATTCCCTGCGGGTTGGGTTGCAAAGGGCAGCAATGTGAGGAAGAGTGTGGAAAAGAAACACATGAAAGTGTTCAGGATGCATCGTCGAGACAGGTCGTGAGAACTTACTGCCAAGGGTCGTCGCCCATGAGAAGGACGTCCTCCTCACGGTCGACGAATACAAGCTGCCAGCCTGATCTCAAAGGGTCTTCCAACTGGCCCTCAAGGCCAAATAGGCGCCCTAGTTCCCTACGGAGCTCATGATAGCTACTAAACCTAGTGATATCAAGCGACCTTCCGCAGGTTCCAGATTTGTAAACCTGTTATTCAAACAGAAGCAAATGTGTAGTAGATTAGTGACAGTGTTGGTTATAATAGATTAGGGAGAAAAAAAACAGAACTTCTCAGAGACTAGCTTCTTCGATCAAGTGCAAACAGGTATACCATTGTTTTCTAATAAAATGCTCTACAAGCTTAATTGCGTGATTATCCATTACATTCAACAGATATAATGGTTAAAACTTGTAAAGCATTAGCAGTGCACAAATTTCAGACAGTTGTGAGCAAATAGTTAAATATTCTGGCAATAACATGTGCAGCACATAAAAAATAAAGTTCAATTCACAAAAGAAACATGGATCCCTTCCCAATAAAAAAATTACTCACCTTCACAAAGGTCGCTGGTGGTCGGTTCATTTGGTCAGAATTATCTGAACATGGCGGCACATACCCAGAATCATCTATGCAGCCTGAAGAATTTAGAGTATGATCCAAAGGAAAATCATTCTGGGAAGGGCTCAGGAAATTGGAGGTGGAATAAGGTATAGCAGTTGAATCATTCCCATTTTGGAGACCAGGGATGCCTCCTTGCATTAGCAGTGACTGCGAATCTATACTAACACCAAACAAGAGGTGATTTTGAGGATCAGAGTTCACATCTTGATCCACCAAACATCCTCTTCCAGGAAGTGGTGCCAACACAGAGCTATGAGGTATACTAGCTGGTGTAGAGTCCAATTGTTCCATCTGGGACAAAACCTGGGGATGAGAAGGAAGCAAAGGCTCCACCGCAACTCGCTTCGATGACCATGGGTCGGGGACAGGTATTGCAGTGGGCCTCGGCATACTGAGGTGAGAAACTGCTTCTGATGAGAATGGCCTCAGTGTATTTTGCATGGTGTTGGATGGAGATAATGAGCTCACATTCGTGTCTGTAAAGCTCTGTGCCTGTGAGAATGGTAATATTGTTTGCAGTGACACAGGTGAAGACTGAGAGGCCGACGACAGCTGAGAAAACGCTGATAATGCATTCGATACAGACTGGTAGTTGGTCATGTTCTGTTGTTGCATTTGTTGATGTTGAGGGACTTGCAGACACTGTGATTGCTGCTGCTGCTGTGATTCTTGCTGTTGTTGCTGGGGTTGCAGCTGGGGCTTCTGCTCATTGAATGACTGGCTGCGTTGGAGCTGCTGTTTGAGGAACTCAGACTGACCCTGCGCTTGGATTGTGCTCTCGGAGATGTTTTGAAGGTATGGCTGCTGCTGAAATTGAGGCTGTGCTTGCTGCAAAATCTGACTTGAAAGAAGTGGCGCGGCCCGGCCAGCTATGTTCTGTGGCTGCTGGAACTGCAGCATTGTGGGTGATGATACCTGCTTTGTTGGATCCTGGAAAGCAGCTGTGGCCATCGCCTGATACATGTCAGGTTGCAGACCAAGTAAGGAAGCATCCAGCCTTGGCTGCATCCAAGGGTTCATACCAAGTCCACCAAAATTTAACGACTGAAAACCAGGATTTGTGGTATCTCGAAGCCACATGAGAGAGTTTGCCAGGTCATCATCCTTCCCACCTACGGATAGACATCACATGAAAGGTTATTGGCGATATAATGCATATTGCAAAATTATTTAATAAGCTAACATATCTACAAAGGCTAGCTAAACATAACTGCACCTCATACCATACAGAGAAGGCAAGCCTGTTGGCCATGGACGCTTGAGCCTGAGCGGAAAAGGAGATGGATACATTGGGAAAGTTGTCAGTGGCTCAATCTCCCATAGTGACACCCTTGGCTGTCTCTCACCAGCAGTTGATTCATCCCAGCCAACCTATATTCATTCACACGTAAATTTTGTGATCATACAAAACCATGAAGTAGGTATCTCTGAGAGAACAAACTTTAAGGGAGTACTGTAGTATCGTTTTTTCAACTGAAAATTTGCAACAGACATGGTTGACAAGGGCTTGTATAGTAAGCAGAGGAAACAAGAGAAGCACAGGTCCAAAATATACCTTAACAGAACGCCAGTGTGAATTTGGCCACCGAACAGAATCAAGATCACTGATTCCGGTAATTGTCCCCATGTATCTGGAATTGAATGTATTTGATCTGATTAGACTGCTAATACCACTTATGACTGCATATACGGTAGTTCAAAGGTATGTTGACATGCGGCCTAAGCCATAGATCTTATTGGCGAATGCAGTAATCCTCAAAACTAGACAAAGGCAATGTGTAGGAAAATGGTAGAGAAAGAAAAATTAAAATGAACTAAGAGGTAAAACATAAAAGGTGAAGTTGCAAACAGATTTGAACTTACCTCCTAACGCTAGACTCTTCTGTCTCAAAAAGCATCCTGAAACGCATCCCCACAGATATACGGGTATGATACACAGCCTTAACATACTTTGCAAGCGGTATGACAAACTCTGAAGGGCTTGCCCTGCAAAAGCAAATGTTAAAACATTTGACACGAAAAACGCCCAAAAAATAAGTGATTATAGAGGTCCTACCTTGGGTTATAGAAAATTGTAAACCGGCTATTTGTCGAAGCAGCATGCGCAGCTGCAGCAAGAAGACCGATATGCATGCTATCACTTGATAAGACTGAAGATGGCATGACTGTTTGTGGCCGATTTGCCCGACGAATTCCCAGCAGAAGCTGGTTATTGTCATTCCTGACAACGCAATGAGACATAAAATCAACCAAAAAGAAACTATCTGATTGGAAGGAGAGGAAAAAAAGAGAGAACAAGTGATTGTTTGGAATGCCGGAAGTATGAACATACCAGATAAAAAGGACAGAGTCACCAGCAACGAGTCTCTTTGCACTTACAAAGACACTCCAGCCTGTAGTTAGAAGATGCCGCTTTGGCTGACCTGCATTAAGGACAGCAGTTCAAAGGTTATGCAACAGCCCCTAGAATGCACAGCAAACACAGTTAAAAAGGAAAAAAGAAAAACTGCTCACCGCGAAAGATGTGACGGAATTTCCACTCGTTTCCATGAAGATCTTTTGCCATCAACTCCTGGCATGGAGGTTGCTGGGTGAAATCCTACATAGTATTTGGCAAATTAGATCAATCTGTGGAGGAAACATAAATAATGAACTTGAAACATGAGAGAAGTTCACTTTCTGCGACAAAATCAACATAAATAATGAACTTGAAACCTGAGAGAAGTTGCACATACCAGTGGAGGAAACACTTTCTCAGCTGCTCGACGGGGAACAGAGAACCCACCATGGGTACTTGTGTCACTTGCTGTTAATGTTTTGCAAAAATAGTTTGTTGGCTGTTTATTGGCCGAACCTAATTCTGCAGGTAAATATGGGTCCTTCAGTTCTTGCTGCACAAAAAGCAAGCAAAAAATTACTCTTCATAGATAACAAGAGTAGTTTGCATGATATATGACACAAATAGACGGAAACAAATTAGTTTACCGGGTTGAGTGGTTGTAGTGTCATCTGTGCATATACCTCATCTGTCTCTGCATCAGCCTGAAAGAAGGGAAATAACACAGATAATGAAACACAAATCTAAAATTACTCAGCTTAAGGAAAAAGTGTTCCACGGTCCCAAACTTACATGCATAGTCACATTATGAAGTTGGCATATAAGCTGTGGTGGCAGATTAGGATAATTGGGGATCTGAGACTCCATTTCCTTGTTTGTTGATGCTGCCACCTGCAGCAAAAATTCACCAAAAATAAAATAGTGTAAAAAAGGGAGAATTTTTCGAGTTTTCGAAATAGGGAAAATTGGTTTCATAGCATTGAAAGATCGCCATATCCGGAAAATACCATCAAAACTTTGCTGCTCCGTAAAATACCATCCAAAGAATGCGACGTCACCTCGATATAGCATTCCGTCACGTTTGGTGCAAACGTCGCCGCCTCCGTCAAGCTCCTCTCCTTCTCCTTCCTAAGCTGAGTGCAGCCGCTGCCTCTCCTCAGGTGGGACCTGCTCCAACGGCTGCCGCTCCAGAGGGATAGAGCAGACCGGTGACGACGGCAACGGCAACGGCAAGGCTCTGCGGAGGGTGTCGTCGAGGATGCAGCACCTCGTTGACTTCGCCGGGAGGAAGTCGGTGCACAACCTCATCCTCCGCGACATGCTCATGCTTGAGAACCAAGTCCCGCTCTTCCTCCTCCGCAGGATCTTCGAGCCCCAGTGCGCGTACCCCGGCGAGGCCGGCGAGCTGCTCCCGCGGATGGTCACCGGGCTCATGAAGGAGCTCTGCCCGTTCAAGATGGTGGACACGTTCCCCGCGATTGAAGTCAGCAAGAACGCACACCTGCTCGAGGTGCTCTACTATCTGCTTGTGCCCAAGCCATGACGGCGCGGCGGAGGCCGTCGCCCACGGCAGTAGCCGCGAAGACGGCTACGACAACGAGGAGCAGCCGGTGGACGGCGCTGGCGATGAAGAGCAAAAACATGCCGCCGGCTGCGAGTATGTGAAGCAGCTGCTGCTCACCGTGTCCAGCGTGGCGTCGGGGCTCAACAGCGGCCTGGTGCGCTACGTGACAAGGCCGATCGCGTTTGCTATCAAGGCACCGTGGAAGATGCTCACCGTCGTGCCGGGGTTCTCGGCGATGAAGCAGCCCGTCGAGGCCTTCTTCATGTCCAGCACCGACGCGAGCACGCACGCCCCACGACCCAAACGGCGCGGAGTCTTAGGGGGCTCGGAGCTCAAGCCCGGCGCCTGTGCTTGCCTCGCATGCTGCCGCCGAGCACTCCAGCGCCGCCGCGCTCGCCCTGGCTCGCCAAAGATGCCTCCGCCGGAGCTGCGCCGCACCAGCCCGCGATTCCACCCACAGCAGTCAGACGCTGAAGCTCGCCGCCACGGGCACCAGGGCCTGCCCGCCGCCACTCTGCTGCCCGGAGCTCCCCGCACCGGAGCCGAGTGCGGCCAGCACGGAGGACCACTCGGCTCTCTTCCTCTAGAGCGGCAGCAGTTCGAGCGGGTCCCACCTGGAGGAGAGGCAGCGGCCACACTCACCTCAGGAAGAACGGGAGGGAGCTTGACGGAGGCGACGGCGTTTGCTCTGAACGTGATGGAATGCTATATCGAGGTGACGTCGTATTCTTTCAATGGTATTTTGCGGAGCGACAAAATTTCGATGCTATTTTCCGGATACGGTGATCTTTCGATGCTATAAAACCAATTTTCCCTTGGAAATACTGGCAGGGGATAATTTGGGGTTTGAAGCTTGACAGCCAAACTGGAAGAGGACATAGGATTCACGGGCATGGTGAGCTTTGGGCACAAACCTGTTCGCTGTGGCCCTGAGGGAAGTACACAACCCGGCTACCCACCGCGGGCAAGGAAACAAGCGGGCCGGCACAGGCATGCCACAACTCCGAGTTCAGACACTTGTGCTCCTCCACAGCTGCAATGGCAGAAGAATTTGTTTTGTTTTGAGAACAAGACTGAATACTGAAATTTCTTCAGGAACAAAATATCAAGGGAGAATGAACTGGTGACATATGCTTATGCCAACAAAAAAAAATCTTTGAGAAAGTGGATGGTACAACATAAATTCCAATTCTAAGTGCATAAAATTGAGAATCAAGAAGGTGTATTAACTTACAATAAGTGTCCTCAAACTGGAATGATAAGGGAACTATTTTACATCTTATTAATTTAAAATAACCAACCACTCGAGTGGAAATACATATCAATCTATTCCCGGGAAGGAGAAATATCAAGAAATCAACAGACAGCAAGAACTAATAATAGACAAAAGAAAAAGGGGGCCAAAATCGAAAGAAAAAACGGTTCCGAGTTCGTGACAGTAACGCCTTCAAAAGAAATCATCAAAACAAATCCAGATAACCCTCCCAAATCAAACACGTCGCACTGGGTCGCTGCTGCAGGGTCACACACACGGCCACAGAGCAGGTTTAAACATTAAAGCGATGCATTTAGGAACAAACAGAAACCAAATAGCAGTCAGGAAACAACGAACGGAAAGAGCATTAATTAATGAACGAACAAGACACCAGCGAGAAGTCGAAGTCGGCGCAGCAGTGCAGAGCAGGCGAAGGAGTACCTTCCGGCGAGCCCGACTGAGCCGGGAGGACGCTGCCGGACGACGACGAGAGCCTCATTTTCGCCCGTTGCCGAAGAAGCAGCAACCGGGCCGCCGATCCGATGATGAGGGCGATATAAGAGCAGCCGGCAAAGGAAGGCGAAGAGGAAGGAAAGATTCCTCCTTTTCAGGCCCAATCACAGCGCCTTCCCGAAAACCATTCGCTGCTTTCCCAGTTCCTCCTCGCCAAGTCACCGCGAGAGGGGCAGGCAGGCACAGCCTTCTCTCCACCGGCGCGGCGCCCAAGCAAGCGCGCCGCAATCTTTCCCTTCTATAATCAGAGGAAGGAACACAAAGTTTGTAGCATGTCACTTGCTTGGAAAGGTCGGTCTGGCTGCGATATTTGAGCGGCGGGAATGCGCAGAGCAAAAGGTTACCTTGTCCCGGAGCCGAGAGACCCGGCGCTGGCGCCTCGGGCGCCGTCGCCGCTGGGGTCGATCGATCCGAGGAGGCAGGCGCGGCGTCAGATCCCGCGGCCGCGAGGTCTGTCGAGGGCAGTTAGCACCGCGCCGCCCTCCGGCAGATCCGCCCGGCGCCGGGGAGGGGCGCCAAGAGCATGCTCGCCCGCTCGCCGCCGCTTCTCCCCTTCGCTCCCTGCTCCTCGCGGGCGCTGGGGCGCGGCTGCAGCTGGTCTGGCAATACTACTACTACGCAGAAGAGCTTGGGAGAGGGGCTGGAACTGGAACAGTTGCAGCCGCCTTGCAGGGAGGGAGAAGCGCCCCTCTGCTTGCTGCTCTGATGCTTTCGCTCCCTTGCTTGCCCGCTCGTCTCGTTGCTTGCTTTCTCCCCCTCGGTCTCGCTCGCTCGCTCGCTCCGGCTGGCCGCTGCTGCTCCCAAGTTCGTTCTCGGGGTTTTAACCCCACCCCACGAGTGGTGCTCCTCTTTTTCAGCTTTGCTCTTGCTGCGGTGCTCCCCCTTCTCTCTCCTCCCCTTGCGTGAGTTTTGTCAATTCTCTGTGTCCTTGCTTCCTTCCACTCGGCTCTACTACTACTCCTCGCCTAGTACGGCGGCTACTGGTTCAGTGCCTCTGCCGGCGCCTGCGCGCGACGTGCAATCGCACATGTGCAGTGCTCGCCGTGCCGCACCCCCAAGGGCCGCCCAACCTTCCTGACCTCCCCTCACGTCCTCATCGCTCGGTCGGTCCTCTCTTGGCTCGTGGCTTACTAGTATGCTTACGCTGATGCTTGATTGGGAGGTGCTTAGCCAAACTGATCCCGCATTTATGCCTGACCTGGTACGGAAGCACGATTAGCACTGTGGGAACTCTGTGTCACTACTACAAACACAGTCGGGGCCTGTTTAGTCCCAAAATTTTTCACCTTAAAGTGTCACATCAAATCTTGTGGCACATGCATGGAGTACTAAATGTAGAAAAAAAAAATTAATTGCACAGTTGAGTGAAAAATCACGAGACGAAACTTTCGAACATAATTAGTCCATAATTAGACACTAATTGTCAAATACAAACGAACGTGCTACAGTAGCCAAAACCCAGAATTTCCAGTTATCAAAACGCGGCCTCCGCCTGTTGGTTTGGCTGTGGCTTATCGTAAACGATCATAAATTTTCAGTCGGAACAGTATTTTTCTCTCACACAAACCTGCCAGCAGTACTTCTTCACGAACCAGCGACGATAGGAACCAGCCAACCGAACAGGCTGAGACTGCTACAGGAACCGGATGCTGTTGCCAAGGACTACTGTGCTGTGCTGAGCACCAAGCAGTAGCGGGAGCCGGATTCAGTGACTCAGACTATTCGTTTGGCTGTGGCTTATCGTAAACGATCGTAAATTTCCAGCCAGAATAGTATTTTTCTCTCACACAAACCAGCCAGCAGTACTTCTTCACGAACCAGCAACGATACGAACCAGCCAACCGAACAGGCTGTTAGCTTCTCCAAGTCACAACGTAACATACCTCCTTGTATCTACCATTCAATGTGAATCCAAGGGCTGGCAATGCTTGCATGTGATCTAGGTCTAAAAACTACTTTTTCAGGAGCACGCGACAGCCTCCTCGGCAAAGCGCGCGGACGGACGCGTTTTCCCGCGGCCGCGCGGCTCCGCTCTCCCGCCACCGGAGCTCTTCCACGCCGTGCCGCTCCGGTCTCCTGCCGTCGCAGCTCTCGTGTGCTGTGCCACGCCGCGCCGGACCTCAGGCGCCGCCCTGGCCCAGCCATCGCGACACGCCTCGTTGCCCTCCCACGTCGTGCTGCCCCGAGCCCGAGCAGGTCGACACTCGTGGAGGAGCTCTCCAGTGTCACGCCGCCCCCGCCGAGGAGAAGGTCGAACTCATGCTGCTGCTTGGGCGCCATCGTGGAGGAGGGTTCAGAGGTCAGCCTTTTCAGTAAGCTTCTCTTATTTCGATGACTTTCACAAATTAAATTTCAGTCAAACAATGCTTATGAATTTTAGATTCGAGGAACCAATTTTAGGTTAAATTGTTCGATTTAGTGATAGGATTATCATCTGCTATAGTTTTATATGCAGTTAATATTTTCATGCACACTGTTATGGTATTGTTTGGGTTACAAAATTAGTTAATGTTTGGATTCCAGAACACAACTTTTGTGTAATTGCGAGTGCTGTGGAAAGGAATGGCAGAATTCATCCAGGAGACACCAAAAGTTGGTTTTAGGTTTAGAAAACCAGAGGAGGCTTGGCAATGTTGGATGACATATGGTGGTCGTATGGGCTTTGATGTGAGGAAAAGGTATACAAATGTGAGCGGCTATGATCGTAAGGTGACTTTCATGCAAATATGTTTGTTCCAATGAGGGCCATCGAAGGAAAGGACTAACAGACCATGTGACAAAGTGTTTTAGAGCTAAAACAAAAACTGATTGCAAAGCTCGAATGACTCTCACATTAGATCGAGGGGAAGATAATTATGAAGTCACTGATGTTGTGCTTGAACACAATCACCTCCTTCACTTGCCAGAAACTCGCCACTTGATGGCATCGCAAGAAAAAATTTTAGACTTACAAGCATTTGAAATTAAAACTGCTGATGATTCTAGAATTAGGCCAAAAGCTGCACATGAGTTGGCTAGTCGTCAAGTTGGTGGACAGCTTAACCTCAGCTACACTTGTCGTGATCGCAAAAATTATTTGCAAAGCAAACGACAGAGGGAGTTGGCTTTTGGGTAGGCTGATAGTATGCTGAAGTATTTTCATGACAAAATCTCCGAGAACCCATCATTCCAATATGCTTTGTAGCTTGATTGTGAGGAGCATATAGCCAACATATTCTAGGCTGATGCAAAAATGATCCTTGACTATGCACATTTTGGTGACGTAGTGATATTTGACACTACATTTGGCACAAACAAAGAGTATAGGCCATTTGGTGTTTTTCTTGGGCTCAACCAGTTCAAAGAAACCACTATTTTTAGTGTTGCAATACTCTTTGATGAAACAGAAGACTCTTTTACATGGCCCTTTGAGACTTTTGTAGCTGCACATAATGGAAAACAGCTTAGAACTATTTATACAGATCAAGATGCAGCTATGGAAAAGGCTATAAAAATATGTTCATAGAGTCATACCATGGTTTGTGCACCTTTCACATAATGCAGAATGTTGTCAAACATTTGTCTGCAGCAAAGGGCGAAGATGAGGATGAAGATGAGGGTGAAGAGGAAGATGAAGAATCTCATATTCTCTCTGATTTTAGTGCTTGTATGTATGGCTATGAGGACAAGGTAGAATTTCAAGAAGCATTTGACAATATGTGATCTAAAGTGCGTAAGCAAACTTGGTTAGATAGTATCTGCAAGCTGAGAGAAAAGTGGGCTGAATGTTACATGAAAGATGTCTTTAGTTTGGGGGTGAGAAGTACACAACTAAGTGAGAGCTTCAATAATTCATTGAAGAACCATTTGAAATCAGATTTTGATATTGTTAGATTTTTGAAGCACTTTAAGAGAACAGTGGAAGAAAAAAGAGATAAGGAATTGGAATCTGAATTTGAAGCAAGGAAAAAGATACCAAGAATGCGAATGTGCACACCTATGTTGGTGCAAGCAAGCAAAGTGTACACTCCTGTTATATTTCAAGCTTTCCAGAGTGAATATGAAAGATCCATGGATGCATGCTCTAGGCTGTTGGATGGAGATAACATATATGGTGTTTCTATTGGTAATTTAAGTGGTGATATAAGTTTTGAGGAAGAGCGGATAGTGACAGGTGATCCTTTCAACCAAACAGCTTCATGTAGTTGTGGAATGTTCAATAGGACAGGAATATTGTGCGCACATGGCTTGAAAGTTCTTGATTTAATGAATGTAAAAATATTGCCAACACATTATGTTTTAAAGAGATGGACTAGAGAAGCACGCAATGGAAGTATACAAGACAGGCAAGGAAGAAAAGTTTTAGAAAATCCAAGACATGAAGCTCAACTCAATTACAAATGTTTGTCTTATAAATTTATGAAGTTGGCAAACAAAGCAGCTAGCTCTCTAGAATGTTGTTTGTTATTACACAATGCATTGGATTGCCTTGGTACACAACTGGAGGAAAAACTAAATGTTTCTTCTAGTGTCATGAATGAAAAATCATGTAATGACCAAGAAAATGTTGAGCCAAATGTGCAACAAAGAGATGACTTGCTTAGTGCTGCACAATTGAAGAAAAAGGACATTTAGTCCAAAAACTCAAGGCGAAAGAGAACTTGGATCGATAAGTTACACAAGGTGAGGCGCAAGTCGACTAAATCTTCTGTGGCAGCAAAGAAGATAGCAAAGGTGTGTTGCAGACTTGCAGCTATAATTTTAACATTTCTATATGTACTGCAATCTGTAAACTAAGTAGTTGACATCCTCTATATGTTGCTTTTTTAGATCAATCTCTATATGTTGCTGTTATCCTAAATTAATTATATGTGCTTCATTGGCAGCAGCAAAAGAAAAAAGGTGGTACAGAGCCTCAAGTAGAACTAGAACATGATGGCAACAACAAAGAAGTTGAGCTTCAAGAGTACGCTGTTATTGGGAATTTTACCTAGCTCATAATAGCTGTAACTTTGGCAAATGTGGAGCTTCCAGATCTGTTCTAGCTTCTAAAGCTAGTTAGATAGTATTTTGGACATAGTTGACTATAGTATTTTGCGGGATAACTATAGCATTTTGTGTAGTATGTCACAATGCCAATCAATACAAATGTAAGTAGTTCATGGTTGCTTTTAAGCACTTGATTAATTATGCTCTTGTTGCTACTGTTAGGAAGCACCAAGCAATAGCATAATTGAATTGCTCCAGTGACTTGTTTGTCAGCCCAAGGCTAATATTTGGATAATCAGTACTCAGTGACTTGCTTGTCAATTGAAGCCTAATATATTTGAATGATTTAGTGTTATGCACGTGCTCTTTTTTTCTTGTGCTATGTTTGTGAAAGGTCCTTGTTTGGTTTTGGTAATTGAGTGACAACCTAGGTGGACTAATTATGTTTATGTGAGATACACAGATGATTAGTCCACAGATACATATGTGTGAGCAACATATGCCATGAAGGTGAAAATGGCTTGGAGATATTTCAAAGCTCACACATGTGATGATGAAGGAGCTTAAATGCACATGAGACATGACATTGAGTCATGTGATCAAGGTGGAGAAGATCAAGATAAGACTTGGCTTGATGGACCGATTGTAAGCGTGAAGGGCAAGTCAAAGGCTTTGGAGTGATAGACCGCGTGGCGGTGAAGCTTGAGCAAGACTTGGCGCCGATGAACGATGACAATGGTGAAGAGCAAGTAAAGTCAAGATTGATGAACCAATATAATCACATGATGATATGAAGTGGATCATATCATTGTTGATCATGTTGGTGCATGTGTTGCATCAACATTGGAGGAGATGGAATAGAATGCGCAAGGCAAAGGTATAACCTAGGGCATTTCATTTCACCGGTCATAGGTGTGTAGAGAAGTTTATGACCAGGTTTAGGATAGATGGCCGTACTATCAAGAGGGGCAAACTTGTTTGCATATCGGTCATCTAGTGCCACTCGAGTGATCTAACTTTGCATTGTCGCTAGGATCGAGTGGCGTGGCAAGTTGAGTGGCTAAC
Source organism: Miscanthus floridulus (assembly GCF_019320115.1). Taxonomy (NCBI): domain Eukaryota; kingdom Viridiplantae; phylum Streptophyta; class Magnoliopsida; order Poales; family Poaceae; genus Miscanthus; species Miscanthus floridulus. The sequence goes on along the minus strand of NC_089597.1, from coordinate 115,419,595 downwards.
ATCCTTTAGGAAATGATTGTGAAAATGCTAATACACATACACATGGTGGTGTACACTTGGTGGTGCTGGCATATTTACAAAGGAGGTGGTGTTTGCAGAGATGAGATCGGTGGGATTCGGCGCTTTTGGGAAAATGGAATGCCTATTTTCTATTGTGTCGGATGCAAATTCTTGTGGTTGGCTCATTGGAGCAAGGGTGAAGAAGTTAGAAGTGAGAACAAGTTGATCGTGAAGATGCTAGCGTCGGTCAACTGACCGGACGCTGGATCTAAAAGCACCGGACGCTGGCAGGCTGCGTCCGGTCAGGCTGACGTACGATGACACAGAAGCTGGAGTGTGACCGGACGCTGGCTGCGTCCGATCAAGTGTGACCGGACGCATTCGGTCGAGGTCGGTACCTTACTGGAAACGACCGGACGCTGGGGTTTCAGCGTCCGGTCAGTTGTAGCTGCTGCGTCCGGTCAAGTCAAGTGACCGTTGGAACCGGGACATGTGGCCATTTGCGGGCGACCGGACGCTGAGGTCCAGCGTCCGGTCAACATGACCGGAGCGTCCGGTCGGCCCGACCGTTGCCCAGTGAAGGGGTAACGGCTAGTTTAGCCCTTGGGGCTATAAATAGAAGTGGCCTTCGGCCATGGCTGGGGTGAAGCACCTCAAGGGACTTAGTGTCCATGCTTATGAGTGCTTGGGAGCTCTCCATCACACATATACTTGATAGTGATCATTCGATTATGTGAGTGAGCGATTCTAGTGTGATTGCATCGTGAGGTTGCATCGAGTGGCACTAGGTGATCGAGTTGCAAGCTGGTGGTGCTTGTTACTCTTGGAGGTTGCCACCTCCTAGACGGCTTGGTGATGGTCTCCGTCGAAGCGCGCAAGAAGCTTGTGCGGCGCTCCGGAGAAGTGCTTGTGAGGGGCATTGTGCTCGCCCCGCGGGACCCGCGAAGAGCAACTCTAGTAAAGCATGTCATTGAGCTACCCTCACTTCCGGGGTAGGTTCTTGCGGCGCTCGACGTGCGGGCTTAGCGGGTGATGCTAATTAGCCGCCGAACCACCAAGTGAGCGGTCGACACAACGGGAACTAGCGTGTTGGCAAACACGTGAACCTCAAGAGAAAAATCATCGTGTCAACTTTGTTCTTCCCGTTGGTTTGCATCCCCATTACACAAGCTTGCAATTACTTTTATACATATTAAGCTTGTGTAGTTGCTCTTATAATTAGATAGCTTATGTATCTTGCTAATTACCTTCTTGCTTGTGTAGCATAGAAGTATCTCCCTTGCGTGGCTAATTTGGTTTTAGTAACCTTGTTAGTCACATTGCTTAGTTTGTGTAGCTAAGTATTTGCGCTCACTAATTAGACATTGGTTGCCTTGTTATTTAGCATTGTTAGTGAGCATCGTTAGCTTTGTGCTTTTGTTTACTAGCATGTGTAGGAGCTCTCTTGTTGCTTAAAATACTAGTGGCATAGGTTTGTGTAACCTTGCTCTTAGAATTGTTTAGGAGAGCTCTAACTAGCCCGGCACCTTTGTTGCATAATTGTTATCTTTGCAAGGTGCTAGTGAACACATATAGTGGGGTATAGTCTTGGCTAGACCGATAGTTTTAATTCCGCATTTGTATCGGTTAGCCGACGCGATTAAGTTTTAGAAAAGACTATTCACCCCAATCTAGTCCGCCATCTCGACCCTTCAGTTTGTTAGTACTAGCGGCAGCTGAGAAGTATATCACTGATTGATTAATTCGTGATTGATTAATTCCTATTATTGTTGTTGCGGAGGTCTGTTTTCACAGTTGAGAAAAAGGCTAAGTTTTGGCCTTGGGTCACTTGCAATCATTGTCACTCTTAGATTTATGCTGGACGACAAGTACAAGAGGTAAGTTAGGCCTGGTTTAGTTTCTAAATTTTCACCCCAAACTATCACATCAAATCTTGCGGCACATGCATGTAGTATTAAATATAGACAAAAAAAAAATTAATTGCACAGTTTAGTTGGAAATCGCGAGACGAATATTTTAAGACTAATTAGTCCATGATTAGCCATAAGTGCTACAGTAACTAACATGCGCTAATGACGAATTAATTAGGCTTAAATAAATTCGTCTCGCAGTTTTCAGGCGAGCTATGTAATTAATTTTTTTTATTAGTATCTGAAAACTTCTTTCGACATCCTTAGAACATCCAACGTGATATAAAAAAATTTTATTTCGTGAACTAAACGCAGCCTTACGTTGTGACTTGGACAAGCTAAGTCACTGAATCCAGCTCCGCAGTAGCGTGGCAAGAGTGACGCAGCTCCGCAGTAGCGTGGCAAGAGTGACGCGCAGGCATCCAGATCCAGGCAATGGCAGCAGACGCGGCTGCAGTTTGCGTGTGTTTTGACCGCGCGCCTAGGTGACGGTGACGCCCTGCTCATTCAACCAGCCGGCGCAAGCAGTTGGCAAGTGTAGGGAGTGTAGGTGCAGCGCGTGTTTAGTTTCAGCAAGTTAGAATTTAGGGTTATTGTAGTACTTTCGTTTTTATTTGGCAATTAATGTTCAATTATAGACTAATTAGGCTTAAAACATTTGTCAGGTAATTTCCCATCAAACTGTGCAATTAGTTTTTTTTTTCATCTACATTTAATACTCTATATACAACCGTAAATATTCGATGTAATAGATACTGTAGCATTTTTTAAAAATTTAGGATGAAACTAAACAAGCGGCTGTCCTACTCCTACGAGTACTCGCTCTCAGTCTCCCCTCCGGCACTTTTTGACTTGAAAATACGGAGCGAGGCTGGAGTACGTACCTGTACCTGTAGGAGTAGTAAATTTTGATTGGACTGGTGACTGGCTGTATAGTCGCAGTAAATTCACCGACAGCAACTCCACTGACGAGTGACGACGATCCGTCCATCCATCCATGCATCGAACCTGCTGCTAGCTGCAGCTAGAAGTAGCAGCCTAGCACTGCAGTAACAAAAAAAAAAAAAAAAACATGTGGTGGTGAAGGGGGGAAACGACTGCAACGGAACTGTTCCTGTCGGCCAACAGTTGAAGACGGAGGCGTCCAGGAGCGAGACCGTCGCCGCCACGGCGTATTGTACGTACGCGCGCGCGTCCTCGGCCTATACGACGATACGAGGACGTACAGGGATGCGTCGGCAGCTCCTCTCGTTTTCCTGCGCGCGACAGCAACCGCTGCCGCCATCGATCCGTCGGGCTCGAGGCTCCGGGGCGGAACCTGACTGGGAGCTCCTGCTCGTCCTCCTGACGGCGATAGCTCTACCTGGGGAATCTTTTTCTTTAACTTTTTAAAAAGGAACTGGTGCAAACCGGAACTTGGCTAAACTTGAAAACTTCTGATCAGATCCACTCGATGCTGATCCAATAAATAAGGTGAGAGATGAAACAATTTTTTGTCTAAACCCTCCCACCTACCGTCCTTTTTTCCAGAAAACCCCCTTGCGATCCGCATGCACGGGCACCGGTCGGTTCCTCGCGTGCAGCGATTCCGCCGTGGAAGAGAGATGCGCCGCCAGAACTTTCCTCATGTGCAGGCGCCGCTGATCCGTTCCTCGCGTGCAGCGTCGCCCCTGCGAAACTTTTCGCCGCCCGTGGATGCGAACTGATCCGTTCCTCGTGTGCAGGCACCGGCAGTGCGCCTAGCCTGATCCGTTACTAGCGTGCAGCAGTGCCTGGGCTTCGACGTGCAACAGTGCCTGGGCGATCTGTTTCTCGCGTGCAGCAGTGCCTGGGCTTGGACGTGCGCCCGGCCTGGTGTGCTCGGCCAGTTCGTTTTTGCGTGCGTACTGCCATCTGTGAGGTCCAGCGCGGCCATCTGCGTGTGTACTGCCATTTGCGTGCGTAGTGCCATTTGCGTGTGTAAGTTCTTTTTAGTGATCTTTGTTTTCGTTTTCGTTTTCGTGGTCCGATTTTCTTTTTGTTTGATTACAATTTCTGTCAATCTGATTGTCAGAGAATGTACTCGGACGGCGCGACGATGCGGAACGACGTCGACAGCCAACAACAGCAAGAGATACAGCAGCCATGGACAGGGAACCACGCCCTCTCTGAAGTCGTCGCTGTTGATCCCGCCGTCGCGGGACTTACAGGAAGAAGTTTTGAGGCCGCCACCATGGATCAATTCAAGCCTGTGGTTGGAATGATGTTTGATACACTTATAGATGTGGAGAAATTTTACAAATCATATGCACATGAAGCTGATTTCTCTGTTCGTGTTGGTCAGCACAAGAAGCAAAATGATGAAATATTATTCGGACGGTATTATTGTTCAAGGGAAGAGTACAGGAAAGGAGAATGAAAAAAATTTTATTAATGAATCCGGGAAAAAGAGAAAGACGCATAATGTGATGGAAACCAGATGTGGTTGTGAGGCACATATTGTTGTCAAGCTTGGCACTGACAAGAAGTATCGGATAGCTTCAATGGTTGAGGAGCACAACCATGGTTTTGTGTCACCAGATAAGAGGCATTTGCTAAGATTCAATCGTAATATTAGTGAGAGAGCAAAGAGTATCTTGTTCAGTTGTCACAAGGCTAGTATTGGCACCTCACAGATATATAGACTTCTCCGTATCAGTGAGAGTGGGTTTCAGAATATTGGATCCTTGCTTGCCGCGCGCGCACACCTGACGGCAGCCGCGCGCGCACACGTACGTCCGTCCTCGCTTGATCGCTTGCTTGCCGGAGGAATGGATCGGAGCATGCCCCCACTTGGCGTTCGGACAGAGGAACCCGCCGCCCTCTTGCCGGCCGGTGGGCAACGGCAACGGCAACGGCAACGCCATGCATGCCGCATACTCCGTATATGCTTCGGAACGAACCCACTCGGCCGGCGAGCCAATCTATCACTGCTTGCCGCGGTGCTGACGGCATCCATCCCAAGCAGCCCCGGCCCCCGGGGGTGTCGGCGTCGGCCGTCTGCTACAGTCCTGGCGCCGACGACAGGGGTACGGCTGCGGCCGGCCTGCTACAGTCCAAGGGACATGTGCCGACTGGTGTGCATGGTACGGTGGTCGTCACCTGCACGGCGTACGCCGTGGCCCGTGGGCAACGGCCAGGCCGGGGCGGCACCGCGCATGAGTGGTGACGAAAGCGTCGTCCGTTGGGCTTTTTTTTAGTTTTTTAGATGTCAAACAAAATAAAGTTTAATCAAAATTATATAAAAATACTATATAGAGCACTGTTTATCTACTATAGTGAGGAGCCATAATAGCAGTGATCGGCTACGTCTGCACGTCTGCATGGCACTGCAAGATGGTGCTCGTTAGCAGTCAGGATTCGATCACAATGTGTTTCACAAAACGACATAAAAAATGGAATCCGGCCCTGTGGGAGAGCTAGGTCTCGTTTAGATTGTAAGTTTTTTCACTCTCTCTCCACCACATCAAATCTTTGGACACATATATGGAGTATTAAATGTAGATAAAAAAATAACTAATTACACAGTTTGATTGTAAATTACGAGACAAATCTTTTAAGCCTAGTTAGGCCATAATTGAACAATAATTGTCAAATACAAACGAAAGTGCTACAGTGCCAAATACTAATTTCTAACCTCAATCTAAACAAAGCCCCAGTGAAGTTACCATTTTTAGTTTTGCCAACTGTAACATCTGGACTCCTGTAGCAGGAAGTTGGTTTATGGTTTGTGAGGAGCCCCTCCCAAGCAAAGCCTTAATAATAACCTTCCGACTAAATAGGTAGGAAAAAAAATTAGACCATCCATTAGATAAGATCGGACGGTAGAAAAATATAAAGTACCTAACTAAAAGTACCTAGATGTACCAAATAGGTAGGTATAGTGCCAAAATAGGTGGGGCAAATACTAAAATAAGTGGGACCAAATCCTAATTTTTGTTAATTAGTTAAATTATGGTAAAGGGTAAAACAATAATTCATTATCTTCCATGCCTAAACGGTAACACCCTTCCGACCCTTCTCCCGTCGCCGTGTATATGCAGCGGTCAGGTCTGCCGCCACCGCCGCTCGCCCAGCTGCAAGCGCGAGCGTGCTCCAGCAGCCGCCGCGCCAGAAGAGAACGCTCGCCAGGTGTGCCGCCACCGCCGCTCGCCCGTCCGCGCACAGCTCTGCCTCCGCTAGCAACACCATGGCCACCTTGTATGCCGCCACCGCCGCACATCCAGCCGCGCACGCGCACTACGCTCAGCTCCTCCAGGAATGCCATGGCTAGCTCCGTGCCTCCGTCACCGGCCAGCCGGCAGTTTTCTAAATCATGATGCTATTCCGCGTTGCAGTATGCACGGACTGTCAAAAAGCTCGGCTTCCCAGCTCCGTTCAAAGACAATGCTTTTGTTGCTTTGATTCCTTCAGAAAGGAAAATGATTCCTGCCCTCTCACCTTGATTGATTGAATGGGTTCTGATGACATGCTTAACTTGGTAACGGCGGGTTCAGACATCTGAAAAAACTGACGTGCACTGTGCTGTGGAATCCGTGTGGTACCTAATGTGAGAGACCAAAGAGATAATTACCAATATAGCCTGACGAATAATCTTTTTCACTAAAATAGCTAGCAAATAGAAAAATTAAAGTACCTAAAGTACCACCTGTACTTTCACAACCATCGTAAAAGAGCTCTAAACTAATAAGCTCCCGTGCTATATGCATGACGACATCCATAAGTTTCTAGATTAAGTGCACTTTCTTCAACTATTAATTAAAACCGGATAAATTAGGTCCTCTACTAGTTCTAAAGGTGGATTTATATTTTAACATAATAAAAATTTGATTTGAGTCTCAAAAAGTCATGATTAATTTATCTTAAATAAAAAAGTATATATACGAAACTAATTCCATATTCTTCTAAAAAAAATTATCTGTATGTTGATACTCTATTTAGAGGTATTTGGATCTTATTTATTTTAAATAAATAACGAGCATGAATGTAAGCAATAAAGTAACAAACACAAAAATAAAATAATTTCAAATAACTATATATGAACCATAAAAAGGTATAAAAATTTGATACTAGCAGTGTCATATTTTCCTAAATTGGTAAAATAAATTAATTGTGCAATTTAAGATATCAAGTCAGATTTTTATTATTTTAGAAAATAGAAACCCAGTTATGAAACCAGCTAGAGGACTAAAACTTGTCTGTTTTTGACATTTAGAGTGTGTCTTTCATATTACCCGGCTTCAAAGTTCAGGTAGAAAATCAAATTGACACGCAACTTGAATGTTGGAAAAATGTATTTTACCTCAAAAAAGGTTGAGAATACTAGAATGACCAACATTGCAAACCAAAGACGATATTTGTATTTGTAAATCGTGCGGCTCATGTAGGAGGTGGTTTTCTTTTTACGATGTTTTGTTGGGTTCATAAACCCAGGGTCCCTCGGGGACCGGCTTCCACGCCAAGGCTCGGCCCAAGAGTCCAAAACGATAGGCCGAAAGGGCGGCCCAGTCACCGACTGAAAGGTCTGGACGAAGAGGAACAGCACCCTCTCATCGGCTGCTTCGGCCCACCTCTCCGACTGGAGCGTTCGCTTCGGTTCTAGCCACCGCCGGGCGGCCTCTCCGGTCGGAAGGCCTGGCCCAAAACACTACTTCCGACTCTGACTTGGCGTCTCTGACCGGGGATCGCAGGAACCCTGCTCACCGCTCTTCTCCAACCGTCGCACTCATAGCCGACTAGAGCCATCCGACCGGGGACGCCCGCTCGGTAGGAACCAGAAGATGTGCGGAGAAAGGCAAGGCAAGGCTCACAAGTCAAAACCACTGTATCAGGGACCATACCCTGCGCGGAACAGTACTCCGCAGCCACCCTGACACAAACAGTATTATAGGCGTCGACATCTCCCTCTACGGTATTGTAGGGGCCGCTAAAACTCCCATTTGGTAAGGCCCCCCACGTGTCTCTGGGCATCGATAGCGGTATGGGCGTCGGGATTTACCGTACCGGGTAAACATAGCGAGACTCCTCACATGCCTCTAGGCATTAAATAGTATTTGCAGGTACCGACGTCCACCATCCCTGAAAAAGGCAGCACGACCTCCCGTGTGCATCTGACATTCTACAGTGACAGCAACAATGTTGTAGGCACCAACCACTATCTTGTACCCGCCGGTGTGGGCAACAAGGCTCGGAAGGTGTGGGCAACAAGGCTTGGCAGCATACGTACCCTCACCCTCTCACTTGTAAAGTCGTCCCCTTCATCTATAAAAGGGGGTGCACTTTCTCCAACAAAGGGACCGAGTCCAGTTGGCCAGAGTTCCTTAGATCGATAGCTCACAACCACAGAATCGCCAGGTTCGGACCTCAAGCACCCGCTTGAACACTTAGCTCATAGCGAAGTTCCTGTCACTCTGAGCCCTTCCGACCGGAGCCGATCGGACCTCTTGTACACCCCATCTTTCTCCTTCTCGTTTGTAACCCCACTGTAAACTTTGAGCACCTGGGCTTAGGAATAAAGTCACCGATCGACCCCGATTGGACGTAGGGCACATAGCCTGAACCAGTATAAATCCTATGTCATTGAGTGTTAGCTCATCTCCGATCACAACGTACAGCAAAACTAACTTTCTGCACCGACATATTTTGTGCAATTTATGTGAAATTTTACGAGCACTACTAAAATGACCGTAGCTCAAGTGGTTGGTCTTATGTTGTTGTATTGCTTGGAACATATGGATCTGAGTCTCCAACTCATAAACGACCCTTTGATTTTTCGCTAACTATTCCTTGAATGCAACGACAGAGATTTTTTATTTTTAGCCCTTTTTTTGAAATTTTTTCACAAATATACCCCTAGAGGAAAGATTTTAGAATCTGAACCTTTAGCTCGGTGCCATCATTGCTAGCGCCGAGCTAACACGTCTCAGCACCAGCGTCCATGGCGCCGAGCTCTTAGACTCGAAGTAAACGTGGCAGTGGCATGGCAGGAAGCTCGGCGTCAGTCACCCTGGCACCGAGCCTTTCTTATGTATGGGCCCCAATCATTTCTCTCTTCCTCTTCCTCTCTCTCTCGCCTGAGCAGAGCACCGCCACCGTTGTCCATGCCCTCTCCCTTCACCGACTGCCCGAGCCCACACAGCCTCGCCCTCGCCCCGAGCACGCGCCCGCAGCCGCACCATGCCCGCCCCATGCTCCTGCCGCCCCACGCCAGGACGCCGCGCCAGCGCCCACGCCCGCGCCCCAAGGCCGCACAGGATCGCCGCACCCCGCGCCCCTACGACCGCGCCCTGGTCCCCTTGTCGATCCCTGCGCCCGCACCTCGTCCGCCTTGGACGCGCCCTGCCGTGCCTGTGTCGTGACCATGACCGTGCCGCCCGCCACCACCGGCCTAGGGCGCACCCGCCGAGCCCGTCTCACCACGTGGAGTGTCGGGCATCCCGCGCCCGCCGCCCGCCACCGCCGTTGTCGGTCACTCCCCCGCTAGCCCCGGCACCTACAGCGGCTGGCCATGCCACCGTCGGCCCGGCTCGTCGGCCTGACCCACGCCCGGCGTCCGCTGCGACTCCATCGACGTCCACGACTCCATCGTCGGACAAGTAAAAATTGTGAATTTACAATGTGCGTACTTAATTAGATTTGATTGTAGTGTAGTAGTTTTGATATTTGTTATTTACTAGTTAATGTGATGACTCAGATAGTTGATTTAGTTAGTGATCTAGTGAGATATATATGTAGATAGATAGAAACATAGATACATATGTACATAGATATAGTTAGATAGCTACTTAGATAGGTAGTGACATATTTAGTTAACTAAATAGGATCTAGCTATTTAGTTAGTACACTGTATCTATGTATGTAGTTGTTATCTTATTTACTTAGTTTGTAGTTAGAAAGTACTTGTTAGGTACTATGTATCATCCAATTTTGACTAAAGGACATGTGTTTCATTATGTGTTTGAACTAGATGGACAACCTAGTGACCATATATCATGGAGGCACCATTGAATATGATCGCTATGGATATGTTAAGTTTGTTGACATGCAAAGCGTGCCTGTGCTATTCAATGACAGACCTTCATTTAGTGAGATGGTTGCAAGGGCTTGGCAGAAGCTGCATTGCCTTGGAGATGATGGCATTGTAGTTGAGGGTGTACTGCACCTAGGTTCTCCTCCCAACATCCTCAGGTGAATGATCTCAATTGGTTGTGCAGATCAGTGGGAGAACTATGTGAGATCGGCTATGAAGAGCTAGCTACAATGTTTGGACGTGGTTGTGCATCGGTGTTAGTTGATCCCATCCCTCATGGGTTTTCCCCACCATTGGGTCAGTAGGCACACATCGACCCTCCTGTCCTAGAACCTAATATAGATGTGGAGGTTGCACCTATAGTTCCCGATGCTTAATTTGCCCTCAATGTGGTAGTTGGAGATGCTCGTTAGACTCATATTGTTGTGGCAGATCCTGCTCATGAGATCCCTTTGACACAGAATCATTCGAGTAAGTGTCTTAACCGCATGGTTATTGGGAGCTTACCCCCTTCCTTATATCTATTTCTTTCATTCTTTCCTCATTTCTCTGCTTATGTTGTAGGAGACATTCCTAAGAATGTTGATGTGCCCCCTGTTGCTGCGCAAGTGCACTATGGAGATGGATTTCGTGGCTCTAATAGTGTTGAAATTATGAATGATTCAGAGCCATATGAGATGGCAAGGGCTCTTGATTCTGATGATGATCGCCCTGTTGGAGAGCTGATAGAGAGTGATGTTGAGATACTGAGGCGTATCTTTCCCGACTGCTGTGATCCAAGAGTTCATGAGTTCAGCGATCTTGCTCATTCCGATCAGGCATGTGTAGACGGACGTGATGATGAGCTCCTAGAAGCTCCTAAGGCCAGCCCTAACATGGTAATTGAGAGTGGGAGGGTGTTCAAGGACCTTTCTGCATTAAAGAGGTGGTTGCAGGCATTTATAGTGATACGAAAGAGACCTTACAAGGTCTTGCATTCATATACGGAGCACCGTTACACAGTTGTGTATGACAAGGAATGCTACCCATGGAGGGTTTGTGTAAGAAAGCAAAAGGTCACCAAAAAGTGGAAGATCACAAAAGTTGTTGGGCCACACAATTGTGCTGACCATGAGCTGACACTAAGGCACCGGCAGTTGACATCTACCCTCATTGCCAAGCGGTTGATGGGAATATTGTAGGAAGAACCCAACATGAAGGTGAGGACAATTATCAGGACCATTGAGGCATTACATGGAGGTTATGTGATAACTTATGGTAAAGCTTGGAGGGCTAAGCAGCGAGCATGGTAGATGATATATGGGGACTGGAAGGATGGGTACGAGCAGCTACCAGTACTTTTTAATGCAATCAAAGTAGTGAATTCAGGCATGCATTATGAGTATATCCCAAAACTAAATGCATGGAAGGATGGGAGGCAGATATTCTTTCGTGCTTTCTGGTGCTTCCCTTAGTGTGTCGAAGCCTTTAGGCACTATCGTCCCATCTTCTCCATTGATGGTACATTCTTGATTGGCAAATACCGGGGCACACTACTTATAGTCATATCCTATGACGTGAACAACAAGTTGGTTCCTTTAGCATTTGCTTTGGTTGAGAAGGTGAACAATGATAGTTGGGGATGGTTCTTGAGGCTAGTTCGGATACACGTGGTTGGGCCAGCAGGGAGGTTGGTGTCATATTTGATAGGCACCAGGGCATACTTAATGCCATGCGAGAGCAGATTTAGGGGTATGCACCTTAGCACCATCGTTGGTGTACTCGGCACCTTGCCGAGAATCTACTCCAGAAGGATGGTGTGAAGGGTAACATTGATCTATTCTAGGAGGCTGCTTGACAGCTTAAGGACAAGTACTTTTAGAAAAAGTTGGAGCAGGTCAGAATCGCATCAAATGCAAAAGGTAGACAATGGCTCACAGGTTTGATGAGGTATTTGTAGAAATGGACCAGAGCTCACGACGCCAGTGGATAGAGGTACGAGTTTTAGTGCAGCAACATTGCAGAGTCATTCAATAAGTTGCTATTGGGGATACGTGGTATGCCCGTGAATGCAATCATTCAATTCACCTTCTATAAGCTTGTTGTCTAGTTCAACGATAGACATGCCCATGCATTGAAGTTGCGGAGTGATGGAGAGATATGTGCTTCAAAACCAAAGGCACACCTAGAGAAGGCAAATGAAAGGGCTAGCACACATAAGGTTACATGCTTTGACCATGCTATAGGGACTTATCAGGTCGAGCATAGGGGCGGTACAACGTTCGACGGTGAGGTCCGAGAGTCGAGGATGCATGTGGTTGTCCTCCAAGATTTCAAATACACTTGCGGTAAACCAAGGCAGTACCACTTTTTATGTTCCCATTTGGTGACAGCAGCTAGGCATCGCAACTATAATATCGTGAGCAGAATATCTCATGAGTTCAGTGTCGACACGCTTGTGCACACATGGAGCCCCCGCTTCGTGCCTTTCCGGGACCCTAGAGAGTGGCCTCCATATGATGGGCCAAAGTACATTGTGAATCCAGCTTACCGTTGGAACAAGCGTGGATCAAAGAAAAGGACGAGACATAGGATGGTTATGGATCAGATACCCAGAAGAATGAGGCGTGAGAGAGGAATCCCATTTGTTACCGACCCCGAGCAGTACGAGTGCGGCAAGTGTGGTAGACTTGGCCATAATTCATGAAGTTGCTATTGGCAGATTAGTGAGGTGCGACTATTGGTTGATTTTATTATTTTATATTAATTAAATATGCATGTCTCAATTTATGCATGTAATTGTGTCAATTACTTGTACATTTCTAAGTTCATGTTTCATTGTATATTGAATTTCTAATTCATTGATTTTTTTGTAGGATGGCGCAATTCCATCTGCTCGACCCGACGTAGGAGGCGACCCACCAAGGACGTCTCATAGCACAGGGGTAGGTAATAATCTATATGTTTTGTTCCAATTTTGGTGAGCGTACATGTGTTCATGAAGTAATAGGAGACTATGTTTTATTCCATGTAGGACCTTTCGCTCCTTCATCCTAGAACCCACAATGGGTTCTTGGACATGCGGTACGACGATAGGTACACTCCTTTCCTATAAAGAGCTGGCCTGGATGTCATCTCTTTTCAGGTTCATCGTGGGTTACCCAAGTTCAACTCAGCGGCCATAACTACATTGGTTGATAGGTATTATATTCAATCATTGTCTCAGTTCATAGACATTTGTTCATGCACTTGCCTTTTTGACATGTAATCTTTCTTTGTCTAAAATATAGGTGGCGGCCAAAGACTCACAGCTTCCACCTACCTTTCGGGGAGATGATAGTCACGCTCTAGGACTATCAGAAGATGCTAGGCCTATGGATTCATGGCAACCCAGTCACTGGGCAGTGCAGGTTAGAAGGCTGAAGAGCACGAGTAGAGGCCTTCCTTAGGCGTGAGCTTGGCAAGCAAGGGGCTTGCACTTCTGGAGTTCTCATCTCCTGGCTCCGGCAAGAGTTCGCACAGTGCCCCGAGAAGGCAGATGAGGAGATAGTTGGGTACTACTCCAGGGTGTGGATCCTACACCTGTTTGTCTGCGTTCTCTTCCTTGATGCCACGGGTGACACTGCGTCCTGGATGTGGGTCCACTACCTTAGTGACTGGGACCAGGCGAGTCACTACAGCTGGGGCTCTGTAGTCTTGGGTTTTCTATACTGACAACTATGCGAGGGGTGTCATCGGACTTTGTCCAACACGTCACTTGGTGGATGCGTGTACCTGCTCTAGCTGTGGATGTGGGCTCATCTTCTAGTTGCCCGTCAGAGGTTCTGGCTCGTCATGAGTGGTTCAAAGGTCAGCCTCCAAGTCAGCAGCCGACATGGGCGTACCTTTGGGACCAGGTCAGGGTTCCATACTCGAGGTTAGAGCGGGCATACATTGAGTTCACGAATGAGCTAGACACGCTGACGGCATCTAGTGTAAGTAAATTTTATTTCCCATGCTAGTTTGAAATGGATTAGTCTACCATCTAACATCTTGTTTGGACATGTTGTAGCCTTGCTGGTGGAGTAGGAGTCGTACGATGGAGAGGGGGCACTTCCTTTTCAGTTGAGCAACATTTGTGGGTTCGACGATGACTTCTATAGGATGAGGTACCCTCTAATCTGCTTCTACGCTGTCGAGTTCCACCTGCCAGATAGAGTGACATGCCAATTTGGAGTGAGATAGCTTTGGCCTATGGCTCCGTTCTTGACTAGCGTTGACTTACACAAGTAAGTGTTTTGCTATTTCAAATGTCTCATGATGGTCCATTTCTAGTAATATGGTGACATGTACATGGATTCAAGTAACGATGACAAACGTGCAGGTTGGATCGTCAGAAGAACAGAAAGATTTTTGACTGGGAGAAGCACCATCAGTTCTACATTAAGCAATGGGAGGAGATGCATGACAACGTGAATGAGAACAACAAGCCGCACATGAACCATGAGTTCAGGCGGTACCAAGCTTGGTACCAGTGTGTGGCACGTTGCAGGTTGAGGGTACAGTGGCCAGAAGATGACTACACCGACATCGAGTCCTCCGACGATGAAGACACGGCGTACGACCAATCTACTCGTGCAGGAAGGCAGGTGGAGGCAGGACCGATCTTGGACAGAGTGGTAAGTCAATTAACTTATTTTTCTACGTTAAGTTGCATACCAATACATTAGGCATTACAGTTATCTATTTTAGTTAGTGCCACCTTTGAGCCATATTATCCTTATAATATGTTAGATTCTTGTACAAAAGAAAACAAAACCTATTGCTATTGTTCAGAAGTATTATTATTGAAAACTTTGTTGCAGGGTAATACACTCAAATGCTCCATTGAAGAAATTGAGCGTATTCGGCCAAGAGTCAGGGATGACTACATACATAGCTTCCTAGATGTAAGATTCAAAATATTCTTTCAAGCATATTATTAATACATTAGATTCTTTCAGTTAACATAATTTTATACAACAGAGGCTGTCATGTTGGCTACACCGTGTGGCTGCTCGTTATAGTTGTAGGACAGACACAACACAAGATGTGTACATTCCTTTCGCAAGCAGAGGAGGCTTAGGTTCCTCTAGCCAAGCATCTATAGGGGACGGGGACGACAACGACGACGAGGATGACGTGGACTAGAGGCATAAGGAGCTTGGCCCCTCTCAGCTCCATGACGCTCCCTCGACTCAACCTACACAGCCTCTAGGCACTAGGCGACGCTGTCCACCTGACCCTTACACTCTAGGTATGAGCACTCTCAGTCACAAGGGTAAGGGTAAGAGTAGGAGGCTGTGAGGGGTGTGGTAGATGTTAGTATGCACTATTATGGATTTTGAATTTACTTTCCTATAACTATTTGGGACTATATGGATATTATGGATTATTTGGACTATGTAGGATATGTTATGTTGATTATGATGTTCTTTGTGGTTGCATTGTGCTCTCTGGAGGATTAAATATTTGGATTATATAATGATATCTCTGTTTGTAACTGTGGATGCTTCTGAAATAAGAGAAACTCTTGCGATTTTTTTGTGAATCATTAATCATTCTACAGTGCTAAAAAGGCACAAATATAGTACACAGATTAAATGTAAATTCATTAGAATGTGTATAGTCCAATCATATCGTACACACGCTTTGTAGATGAATCTAGGCTTTTCAAGTAACAGTGAACAAATAAAGGCTTTTCAAACAATGAAAATAGACTTTTCAGTTACAAGGACAGTGGCAATTTATCACTTCACTGACATAGTACCGGCATGCAAGGAAGCACAACTCCACTCCATCTCCACCATCCATCTTATGACTGTTTGATCAAAGGGCTGAGGTAAAGAGGCACACGGATCGCTGACATGGCACATTGAGAGGTCTCCATTCCTCCTCTTAACCTATAAATAACCCCTCACTCTGTCTCATTCACACACAAAACAAGGAAGAAGAGCACTCCTCGGTATTTTATTTCATTGCAGTACCAATGTCTGGAGGGTCGTCCAGAGGGAGAGGAAAGGGGAAGGGAACAACCATTAGGTGGGAGGGTCCTCTTAGCCCTGATTTCTTTGAGGAAGCTCTTTATAAGAGGTTCCCAGTTGAGAGCAAAAGTGATTTCACCAAAGAGGCACCACAGAGAGGATATTATGAACGGAAAGAAGAGTGGCCAAAATGCATGTACGGTGAGGACTGCCTAGTGCAGATGTTCACCGAGGGAATAGATGGAGGTCGTCGTTTCTTCAAATGTCCGCAAGCATGGGTACTTGCTATTAGTATTTGTTTCTTCAATATGTTCCTTGTCTATACAACTTATATGACATACTTATTGTAGTCTTCCTTGGCCAAAGAAAACTGTGGATTCACTAGGTGGGTTGATCCTCGACCTATTTATCCACATGTGGAGTACATCTACTACCTGTAGGACCGTATCTTCGATCTAGAAAGGGAAGTTAGCAGCAGTTACAAGGACGACGGACAGGATGATAACAACAATGGTGTCGATTCATTAGAGGCACTCTACAATGATCCATATTGCACCTACCCTAAACATAGGAACAAGGGTCCTCCACCGCCACCCCCGCCGCCACCACCACCAACAATGGGATGCTACTTTGGAGAAGGTACAACACAATTTGCTATGTGGCCACACTACTAGGACGACTTTATCTTATTCACATGGCACATTTATGTGTTTATTGTTTGGTTTAATTACCTAAGGCATGTTAGGTTTAGTCGAAGGAATTCTATGACCTAGTTTGGTACATGATCTCACATACCATTTTCATGTGTTTTGTGTGTTGAAAAGGCACAAATCTAGTACACAGATTAAATGTAAATTCATTAGAATGTGTATAGTCCAATCGTATCATACAGACTTGGGTTGGGACTCCCGACTGTCGGAAGTTCTGACTCATGTCGGGACTTCCGACAGCCACAATCACTGTGCAGGCTAAGTGATTGGGCATTAGGATTTCTAGCATGAGTCGTGACTTCCGACTGTCGGGAGTTCCAGCTTACGTCGGGACTTCCGACACCAACAGTCACTGAAAATATTCTACGTGCTCGTGGAGTGCTAGAGTGTCTCTCTCTTGATTTTATTTTTATGCTTGAGCACTATATCTTTCTCAGACCAACTAAGTTTGCATCCCTCTTTATAGTGTGACAGATCCTAAACTCAAAAACAAAAATAAAACCATTGGAGAGCGCATAATGAGTAATAGCTGCGACCTATCTCATTAAGATCACATTAGTCCCTAATTTGGATGTCATCAATACACCAAAACCCATATAGGGGGCAAATGCACTTTCAAATCCTCAGTCTGAAATATACTGAGTAAGCAACTTATCATCCGAGTACCAGTCCTTTACCATAACCCTATTGCTGTGGCTAGGCTCACCTGCATTGCTCTAACCTACCTATCGCCTGTAGTAAGCGGCCCCGCTTCATCTGCGGCCTCTGCGGCCTAAGTGAAGAATGCGTCATCATCCTCCTCCGCCTGCAAGCCCGCCTCTGCTAGAGCGATGAGCTCGCTCAGTCTGCCAATGTCATCCTCAGCCTCCTTCGTCTGCAAGCCTACCTCTGTTAGAGCGATGAGCTCACTCAGTCTGCCAGTGTCGTCCTCATCCTCGTCCCCCTCATCAGATAACACAATCAATGATTGAATGATGCAACCAGCTCATGATCTGTGCTCATCTAACTTCTTTTCCTCATTCCTTGCATGAGCCACCTCTACGGCATGTTCCTCACTACATCCAATCCCTACATGTATAAAATGCAATCAGTTAGCAACACGATTATATACATTTAAAATCAGGCAATGAAAAAAGGCTTTCAAGCACTCACTGGCACATAATGCAACAACATGCTCGTTCAAGACCTGCATCTATACTCTTGTCTCCTCCCTTGCCTCCTTCCTTGCCCTCTCCTCCTCTAACGTCATCCATCTCTCCAATCCCCATTTGTCAAGCCCAACATCGACCGGGTTACAAATACTGCGCTATCTAGCAAACTCATGTATCTTTTCTTTGTGATGTTTAACAAATAGGTTGACGTAGTCAGGTCCATATCCACTCTTCCATGCAATTACTTGCCTCCCCTTCAGTTCATCTAAGAACTTAGCTTGACCATCATAATATTTCTACCTGCATTTCCTAGTGCTCTTTTCAAACGAAAAATTATATCATATATGTTTTAGCAAAAGAAACAAAATACGATTTTATGTTTACCACAAAAATAACCAACCTCATCATAGTTAACCATATGGCTACAATAATGACCTATTCCAAGCTCCAAAGGGACTAGGTCATAGTTGGATTTAACACCACATTCGCACATGACAGGAGGTGCTTTGTAAATTACCCTTTCTTTCTTCTTTTCCTTAACCTTTCATGGTTCTTCTGGCCATTTGTTCTTCGGACCATACAACCACTCCTTGAAATGACACTTTGCCATTGAAAACACCTAAATAAGGTGATATTAGTACATGAACACACATAGCGCAACATTTCAACACATACACTTTGCACTTACTTCATGCTTGTTTGGATACACAAACTCCAACGTATTCTTAGGGTTTATCACAACTCGATCTCCGCAATCGCACAGAGGAGGTTCCTCGAGTCGTCTAAGTGCGGCTAGGTGCTTCTCCTTAGCCATCATTGGCGGAGGGTTAGGGGGGGTGGAACCCACCGCTTGAAGTGCTCATGTGGACGTCTCCCTCTAAACCAATCGTTGAAAAGGAGGTGCCTAGGATCAAACTTGTCTGCACCGTCAATCCACTAAAAGAAAAACACCTCTCATGGTCCTACACAACAAGGTTCCAACAAAATATTAGTAGCATACTTACACAAGTAAAGAAAAAAGATAGTGTAAACAATTTCTTACATTAAAACGTCTGTATGTGTAGGAGCACCACGCCGCTGTGTCCGGATGTTTTGATTGAAAAACATGGGTCGAAAAACCACAGTCACAGTTAGGGACATAAAGGTCAGGAGGGACGGGGGCATCTTTGCTAGACGCGGCGGGGTATAATTCTCGAGGACGGCCCCATTTTCGCCAAAACTCCTCTCGATACATTTCTTGCATCTAACAAAACGGATGTAATTTAACAAACAAAAATCAAAACATCACAAATAAATGTCAATGAGAACCATAACTACAATACAACCAATTTCGTTCTAAGAACCGAAAGCAATTAACATTAAACCCTAAACCTAGGGTTTCCCATTTGATGCACAACAATGAACCCATAACATAACTACATGCGCCGTAGTTACCTAGGTTTGCTAGCTTTTCCACGCCTTGGCATCATTCTACGGTTGTATAATACAAATATTGAGGGATAGAATGAAACCCTATTAATGACGATTCTTAGGTTGAAAAATTCGACTAATATATACTGAATCGATACGGAAAAAAACTAAGAGGGAAGCGAGGATACCTTGCTCTCGAAGATCTATGGATCAAATCAAAGTTTCCAAGATCCAATATGCCGATTCGTGAGGTAGGACGAAGTGGGGAGAGAAAAAAACCCGAGAGGGAGAAGAAAGAAGAGGAAGAAGGCTTGGGCAGGAAGGTTGGGGCCGGGGTTAAAACACAAGCTCGCCGCTAGTCACCCTGGCGCTGAGCTCGGTGCCAAGATCTATGGCGCCAAGCTCGATGCCATGAGCTACGGCGTCGAGCTGGGCGCCAGGGTGACTGGTGTCAAGCTTCCTGCCATGTCACCGCCACGTTGGCTTCGAGCCCAAGAGCTCGGTGCCAGGGACGCTGGCGTCGAGTAGTGTAAGCTCGGCGCCAGCAACGATGGTGCCGAGATATGGGTCCATATTTTGAAATCTTTTCTCTAGGGGCATATTTGTGAATTTTTTTCAAAAAAAGGGCTAAAAATAAAAATGGTGGGGCGGCCGCCCCAGCTACCAGCGGCGTAGCCTCAGACCCCCGACCCCCTCTTCTTCCCTATCTCCGGCTGCCGAGGTCGCGAGTTGTCGAGCAGAGCGCCATGGCGACGAAAAGCATCAAGCGACATTAGTCCATGGTTGCTGCTGGGACACTAGGCCTTCTTTGTCAGTTTAGTTTAGCACAGTAAGGGCCAAGTTTGGTTCCCCAACCCCCCCCCCCCCCCCCCAATTCCCCAATCGAGTGTATCCCACATCCGGGCGCGACTCCCTGTCCACATCGAGCTCGAGCGCATCCGCCGCAATTCTACTGCCCGCCACCGCTCCACCACGCCACCAGCCACCGCCTGCCGTTGTGCGCCTGCACCACGGCGCTACCCCATCTGCTGGGCGCCCCCATGCGCTTGCGGCCGCTGGACAGCCACCACCCGACACCCATTCACCCGCCGACAAGTGCCCAGGTCACCCCCGGGTGTGCCCGCCGAGGAGCAGCCGAGCAGGAGTTGGCATCTGGCAATGGGGTAAAACGTTCTCAGTCCTTCACCACTAGTAAGTATATTCTCATGATGCCCACTATTGTTTGAGTGTTATCTTCATTTTATTGTTAATCACTAAGACGCTAATTGATATTTATTCAATCTACAGACTACAGGTTCACCCATTATTAGTTATTTATATTTTGCAATGTATGGATCAACTGATGAACTACTAGTTTATTCTTTAAATTTGATGTAACATCTTGTGTTTCTCATCTACTTTTCGCCATAATTGTGTGATAGCAGCGATTTTGCCATGATTTGTGTGATTGTAGTATGTGAATGCGGGGCATTGTGAATACAGTGTCTTTTTTGGTTCATTTCCGCCCCAGCTATAATTTTTTTCTGGCTCCGTCATTGCTTGAATGGTAGAGGTCAAAGCTGGCCGATCTTAATGTGTGTACATGTATGCAGAGGTGAATCTAGCGGTGGGGTAAGCCCCGCTAGTCCCCTATCGTCGCTGATCCCATGGAGCCCTCTAGAGCCACTTCAAGAATTTTTGTATGGCTGTTTGAGGAAGAGAGGCTAGAGATTGAAGATGAAGATAAACTCACAACTTCAGCCCCTGAGCTTTTATCCTATATCTGCCACTACATGTATGTATTTATTAGATATAAGTTTGCGACATGCATGACATAGGGCATGTTTGAATAAGTTAGAACTAGTTAATAGCCGAGGATAACAATTAGCTTAAATTAGATTGGATTGGTTAGCAAGTTGGCTAATAACTAGTTAGAGAAAATATTAGTCTACCTATTAGCTATTCTGTTCGAGGAACTAAAGCTAATTTAAACTAAAATTTAGATGGGTAACGATTAACCCTATACCTCCGGACATGCCCTTACGTGTGTTCATACGATTTCGAATGGAGTGTGCGATTGTCGTGCGTGCTGCAATTGTAGTGCTGTCTTTCGAAAGGGGAAAAAAGAAGTTACAGGCATTGTCGGTCGTGGGTGTTGCCGCCACCTGTGTTTATCTTCAACTCCAACAAACATGGGGACGGAGCTGGTTTGCGTTTGCTCATGCCACCAAACAAACGAGGGCCATTAAACCCCCACGTCCCTGCCGTGGCATACGGGCCCGCCTGGCAGTCTCTATGTACACATGCTGTCCTAAATATCGCAAGCACCTGGACCTGGCTGGATCCATCCATATCCATGCAGCCTAATGGCATTCTCCCGCACCTGCTGCTGGTTCGTGCGTCTCATGATGATGCATGGACGGACCCGTACGTCGTGGCCTACTGAGGTGAGGTCCGATCGATCCGGATACAGCTGCAGGGGCCAGGGGAGGGAGCTTTGCTTGGCAACACTGCAACAACAGTGAAAGGGGTTCCGCCATGGCCCTGCGCGCGCGTGCACCACGCTGCTCTAGTGCTCTGCTACTCCTGCTGCTCCCATCGGCTCGCCCCAGCCGGCAGCCGCCCCCACACGGACCGGACCTCGGCGCAGAGATCGGGGCGCAGAGCCCTGCCGCAGGCAGGACCATGCATGGGCATGGGCCATGCCGCCATGGCCCTCCTCCTCCTCATCGTCGTCCCCCCTGGGACCCCTCTGCGTCTCCCCACCTAGCTTGCCGATGGATGGTCCACCGACGTCCATCACTCACTACCCCTCTAGGTCTCTCTCACCCACGCCGGCCGTGGGGGAAAAGGACGGTGGCTTTACTCCCCTGCGAGCTGAGCGCAGGGTCAAACACGGTGTCCCTTTTCCCCTTCCCCGCGTCGGCAATGGTGAAAGAGAGATAGAGAGGCATGTCTATATGGTTGCCCTGGGCTGGGCGGCTAGCTAGGACAGCCTTGGGATTACAGTTTACTACTACCACTGCAAACACTTGCAAGCGGTGCGGTGGTGCCCCAGGGCATGCCAGCAGTGGGATCGATCGGTGGTGGAGTGCGGCCATGGCCAACACCTCCGAACGGTAGGCGGCTTCTTCCGAGCTCGGCAAGTCCTGCTCCGATCCGTAGCCTGTCTGTCTGTACTGCTCCATTTGTCAGATTCCCATGGACGCATTGCACTTACAGAAGTCGATTGCCTGACAGAAATTATTTTGTTCATGGACGACGACGACACTGCTGGACAGGAAGCATCCTAGCCACCGAGCACAAGAAACCCCCCAAGAGAATGATACGAACCTCCGTCAGCTTAACCCCATCCACATCCATCCACAACGAGCTGGTGGCCGGAATAATTCTGAAAACAATCCATCCATCCACGGGAAGGGAAGGGAAGGGAAGGGAAGGGATTAATGGAATATGGATCCAAGCAGCAGCAGCAAGCAGATCGAGCTTGTCCTAAAACTGCTTTTGGCATTATTCTAAGCCACAGCATGTGCTGTGAGGACCCCAAAACAGAGAGGAGGGGCCTGCTGTGGCTGTGGGGCTGCCTCTGCCTCCTAAGCTTGATCATCATACAAATAGTACTGTAGTACTGTACAATTTAGCACAAAAACAATGGCATTTTTAGTATACATATATGTACTGCACTTACATTTTATATATTAGATAGAGTGGCCAAAGAAAGCTGTGCGAACCATGCAAGACCTAGAAACCCCAAAAGAATGGATATCAAGTACCAAAGCAGAGTGCTTGTTCAATTCTTTTTTCAGTCCCTTATTCCCAAGCATCATATTGCCTCGGCTTATCTCATATTCAGCTTGTTCGATTTCTTTTTTCAGCTGAAATATTATTTTTCTCTCACAATAATTCAGCCAAAACAGTATTTTTCAGCCAATTTCAACCAAAATTATGCCAGCCGAACGGGGCATAGTTTTGAGTATCTCTTTGTGGTTTGAATTTTCGCCTTTTTTTCTACTATATAATCATCATCCAGAGCTGCTCTCCTGTGCAAATGCATTGCAATGCAAGCCTACTTTTCCTTTTGTGGCTACCTTTTTTTTCTTTCAGCCGGCGATGAAGAGAAATGGAGGGCTCTACATACGCGTCCCGGGGGTTGTAGATTTGCAGGTTTTCTATTCAGGCTGTGTTTAGCCCGCGAAATGAAATTTTTTTTTGGATATCACATCGGATGTTTCAGAGATGTCGAAAGAGGTTTTCGGATACTAATAAAAAAAACTAATTACAGAGCTCGCTTGAAAACTGCGAGATGAATTTATTAAGCCTAATTAATCCATTATTAGCGCATGCTAGTTACTGTAGCACATATGGTTAATCATGGACTAGTTAGTCTTAAAACATTCGTCTCGCGATTCCCAACCAAACTGTGCAATTAGTTTTTTTCCGTCTATATTTAATACTCCATGCATGTGCCGCAAAATTCGATGCGATAGTTTGGGGTGAAAATTTTTTGGAACTAAACCAGGCCTCATCAGGGTATCATGTAGTTCAGAGAAAAAACAGAGAATTCATCACGCCCACATATATATGTACTGCTCCTCTGGGGAGAGTGAAAGAAAGAAGATGATGGCTCTAGTTTTCGCTACAGCTAGGGTTTCTTTCTTTCCGGTCACTACGGCGTGTTTGGATCCGGTGACTAAAATTTAGAAGGTGTTACGTGAAGGTGTCGCATGGGGTGTCCGGATACTAATAAAAAAACAAATTATAAAATCCGTCGGTACTCCACGAGACGAATTTATTAAGCCTGAGTAATCCATTATTAGCACATACTTACTGTAGCACTACATTGCCAAATCATAAACTAATTAGGCTTAAAAAATTTATCTCGCAAATTAGTCATAAGTTGTGCAATTAGTTTTGTAATTAGTTTATATTCAATACTCTATGTATGTGTTAAACATTCGATGGAACAATGACTAAAGTTTAGGAGGAGAAACTAAACATCCTAAGTAGTAGAGCCATAGTGGTGGTAGTGATGGCTGTCAACTCCATCACAGGAAAAAGGCTCCCACCCCCTTCCTTCTCCATTCTTGCTTCTCTTTAAGCCTCCCTTTATGTCTCCGGATTTCTTCCTTAGAGGTGAAGTCATGCAACAACGTTTCCTTCTTATAATATTTATGTATAAATATTAACATAAGTCAATTTTCAACGTAAACGAACAGGTGAATATATATCACCTACAGTTTTCTTTTTCTTTTAATTTCATCGCCACTCCATGGACTGCTGACATGCACGTACTACTGGTTTCATGGAAGGGAAGGGAAGGTGGCCGAAATGGATGGAGCCTAGTACTAGCTGTGGATGATGATGATGAGTAGTTTAATGCCCTGTTTGTTCCCCTTAAGTAAAAGTTCAGTCCCGTCACATTCGAATGTTGAGACACATGTACGAAGTATTAAATATAAATTAATTATGAAACTAAATATATAAATTAAGACTAATTTGTAAGATGAATTTTTTAAGCCTAATTAGTCTATGATTTAACAACATGATGCTACAGTAAATATCCACGAATGATGTTTCAATTAACCTTAATAAATTCGTCTCGCGTATTACGGAGGGTCCCTGTACTTTGTTTTTTTATTACTATTCAAATAATCGATCTGACATCCTGTGTAACAGCCCAAGTGTGATAACCCTAAGGTAATGTTTAGTTTTTTAACCCCTCCTAAAATTTATGTCACATCGAATATTTAGATACTAATAAAGAGTATTAAATATAGATTAATTACAAAACCAATTACATAGACGGAGGCTAATTTGTGAGACGATTTTTTAAACCTAACTAATCTATCATTAACGCATGTTTACTATAGCACCGCGTTGTCAAATTATAGACTAATTATGTTTAAAAATTTTATCTTATAAATTAGTAGTAAGTCATATAATTAATTTCATAATTAATCTATATTTAATAATTTGTGCATGCTCGGCGATGCCATTGCCGCGCATGCCTTTTGCGACGTTAGATCCTAGAGGGTCTGTCCAATTGTACCTTTCCCAGCTTTAACTCACATCACTCCATGGAACTGTGCGTGTGATGGCTACTGCCTCCTCTCTCTGCTCTCTCTCTCTCCTCGGTCTCGTTCCCGGCCAGTCGCGTCAAAGAAACAGTATGATTGTGCCCGTGATGTGATCGGTGACCCTAGCGGCTGTACAATTGTCACCTATTGGATCTGAGCGAAACACAATAAATTGACACCACTAACCCCCTCCCTTCCCTCGCCTCCAAGGGCGCCACTGTTCACATAACCTTTGTCAATCGACAGCCAGTACAGGCAGAGATTTGTTGGGCTTCACTCTCTCTTCGTCACATTAAATCTTTGGACACATGCATGGAGTATTAAATGTAGAAAAAAATAACTAATTACATAGTTTGATTGTAAATTACGAGACGAATCTTTTGAGCCTAGTTAGGTCATGATTAGACAATAATTGTCAAATACAAACGAAAGTACTACAGTGCTAAATACTGATTTCTAACCTCAATCTAAATAAGGCCTTGGTGTGAAACCAAAAAAGGGATCAGTATATGCAAGGCTCAGTTCACATGATGGTTTCTTTCCTTTCTTCTTCCTGCAGGACTGACGGAGTATAAGAAATCAAAGTGTAAAGGGACTTGTTAATTAGCAGTACAAGCACCTAGTACTGTAGTAAAAAGAGAGAGAAAAAAAAGAAAAAAAAGATAGCTAGCTCTTCTTTACTCCCTCAGTAAAAACACACCGTTCTAGCTTAGAATCTAGACACACATGGTGCCTGGTTCAAACATAGAATTATGTTTTTTTTTTCCGGAAGGAGGTATCAGTATCGTGCATGATTGAGCACCGCCTGCTGCAGCATGAGGCTGAGGCTGATGACTTGATGAGGCTCCCTTTTGATCCTCCTAGGAATCTCCCGAAGTGATGTGCAAGCAAGCAAGCAATGTACTACTACTGGTACCTGCTGCACAGTAGTACTAGTTTTTTTTTTATGTTCTGCGTGCCCTCACCAGTCACCAAGCATGCACAGGCCCAGCTGGTTCGGTCGTAAACTATCATTAATTTCTGGCTAGAATTTTTTCTCTCATATTAAATTAGTCAACAGTAATAATCTATTATCACTTTCATATTAAATCAACCAACAATAATAATCTATAATTATATAGGATCGTTTTAGCCTCTGCTGAACAGCGTCGCGGTAAACAGACAGTGGGGACTGTGAGAAGGGCCTGGGCAACCGATGCTTCTTCGTCGGTCTTCAGTTTGCACTGCACGGCCAGGGAGCGGCTGTTACTGCTGCTGATCCATCCGTAATCCCGTACTCTTCGTCGCCCTGTCCACCCTCAGCATCAGATATCTGCAGAGGCCAACTGGATGCCTCCATGGTCCTCTCTCTACCGACTGTGAACCTCCTTCCAAACACTCCTGTTAAAGCAAGTACTGTACTCTACTACACGCATCAACGGTCTCATAGGTCATCCTCTCACGATGCCACGTAGTATTAGGATTTTCTATGAGGTGGAAAGGAGAGAGACGGGAGGCCAGATAAAGATGCCGTTACTATTTTGTAAAATCACCGTCTTATAAACTAAATTTCAGTATCAGATCTTGCACCATTATATATTTGAGTTATTGTTCCGTGCTTGCAAGTTGCAACTCGCAACATTTGTTTGCTCTATGCATAAACTAAGGAATGCTGAGTTCCTACGAGACGACTTAAAAGGCAAATCACCGTATATGTTGCCTATTAAGCCTGACGCTGTAAGAGACCATCTATGAGATAAAGCCAACATACTTGCCTCTACGTTTTGTCCTACATCGAATATTGATCGAGGGAGAGCCTAATATATAAGGTAGAACATGCATCATATTAGAATTTTGGGTTGAGTTAGACCCAATACCTGATACCTGTAGGCCATTTCCAGTGGAGAGTTTCATAGCGTTATTTTCAACAACGTAGAATGTAATAAAACATGGATAAAGCCATCACTCTCAGTACATATTCTCATTCTTTTGTTTGGTAGACATTTAGTTCTATGACTCATCTTGAATTGGTAAACAGGTCTTGGGGGTTTCATCATCACCATGAAATTTATTTTTCTCTCTTCTTGAAAATGTCGACACATCGTCGAAAACACTTATGTGGGAGCTTGTTAAATACAAATGAAACTCTGATGAAATTTCCACTGAGAATAACCTTACTAGTTGTGGAGGCTAAATCTAGAGTTGATGTGGAACTAGCCCGTGGATATTAGGCCTGTCTCGATGGAAGTTTTATGGACATTAAATAAGATGATGTTGAAAGAGTAGGATTAGGGAATACTCAATGATTACTATGTTGGATCAGCGTTTACATATATAGGCAATGTGGGAGGCTAGGCAGGCCCACACGCCATATTACATTCCAACACTCCCCCGCAGTCTGAACTGGGAGCACCACGAACATTGAGACTGGACCTAAACTCCGTGAACACGGACGTCGGCAAAACCCTTGGTGAAGATGTCGGCGTACTAGGACGAAGTGGGAACGTGCAGGACGCGGACTTCACCGAGGGCGACTCGTTCTCTAACGAAGTACAGGTCGATCTCAATATGCTTGGTTCACTAATGCTGAACCGGGTTGGTGGAGAGGTAAACGACGCTGATATTATCGCAATAGACCACTGTAGCACGACGGAGTGGGCAGCGAAGCTCTATCAGAAGTTGGCGCAACCAGCAGGCTTCGGTGACTCCATTCGCGATTGCTCGATACTCCGCCTCTGCATTGGACCAAGACACTATAGGCTGACGCTTGGACGACCAGGAGATGAGATTGTCCCCGAGAAACACCGCATAACCCGAGGTGGATTTGCGTGTGTCAGGACAGCTCGCCCAATCTGCATCGGTGTAGACAGTGAGATCAGCTGGAGAGGTCCGGTGGAGGTGTAGACCGAGATCCAATGTACCTCGAAGGTACCGGAGAATGCGCTTCAGAGCGCTCAAATGAGGTTCCCGTGGGTCATGCATGTACAGTCAGACCTGCTGAACAGCATACGTAATGTCTGGTCTGGTGAAGGTGAGGTACTGAAGAGCCCCGGCAAGATTGCGATACTGACTCGGATCAGCGACTGAAACACCATCAGCAAAAAGCTTGGAGTGAGTGTCCACAGGAGTGCTACTCGGCTTGTAGTGACTCATACTGGCGCGGTCCAGAATGTCCAGCATGTACTGTCTCTGAGAGAGAAATAAACTGTCACCTCTGCGCTAAACACTAACACCCAAAAAATGGTGAAGAGGCCCCATGTTTGTCGTGGAGAATTCCTGACGAAGTGCTGCGATAATCCGATGGAGGAGACGACGCAGTGAGAACAATATCATCAACATAGAGTAAAAGAAAAGCCATGTCAGCACCTTTGCAGTAGACACTGTTCGCCTAAACGATCGTTTAGCCCGTTTAAACACCATGTAAACGCTATACAGTGGTGCGCCGTTTCTGTTTAATCACCTGTTTACCCTGTTTAATTGGCCGTTTAGCCCGTTTAATGGGAGGTTTTGCCCAAATAATGGCTAAACGGTAGGTGACCGACTGTTTACCGTTTAGCGTTTAGGAAAACACTGGCAGTAGATGAACAACGACGTGTCGGACTTGGCCTCAACAAACTCGAGTGAGGTAATGTGAGAGGCGAAGCGACTGTGCCAGGCGTGAGGAGCTTGCTTCAACCCATAGAGTGACTTGTTTAGGCGACAGACATAATTGGGCTTGGAAGAGTCGACAAACCCAGTTGGCTGTGCGCAGTAGACTATCTCAGTCAAAGTGCCATGGAGAAATGCATTCTTCACATCAAGCTGGTGAATCGGCTAGGAGCGAGACAGTGCCAAAGTGAGTACCATCCGGATAGTCGCTGGCTTGACAACTGGACTGAATGTCTCATCATAATCAATGCCCGGACACTGTGAAACCACGAAGCACCCACCGGGCTTTGTAGCGGTCAAGAGAGCCATCTGACTTGAACTTGTGATGAAAAACCCACTTGTCGGTGACAAGGTTGACGCCAGGAGGGCGAGGCACCAAGGTCCAGGTGTCGTTTGCCTGCAAGGCGTCGAACTCGGCCTACATAGCAAGACGCCAGGCCGGATCCGAAAGAGCGGCACGGACGGATGAAGGTACTGGAGTGGTAGACGAAGCCGTCATGTTGAGATTAAGGCGATCCATGGGTTGCCGAAAACCGTCCTTGCCATGGGTGCGCATGCTGTGCGCATTAGTGACAGGAACGATCACGTCCGTGGTGGTGGTGGTGGTGCGGCCAGTGGTACAGTCGGCGCCGCTGGCAACAACCTAGGACGCTGAGTCCGCAGGGGCAGCAGCACCAATCGGACCGTTTATAGGGGCGTCAGCTAAGGGGCCGCGATAGCACCGGACATCTAGGGCGCTGAGTCCGCAGGGGCAGCAGCACCAGCCGGACCCGCAGGGGCAGCAGCACCAGCCAGACCCGCAGGGGCAGCAGCACCAGCCGGACCGGTGGTAGGGGCGCCAGGGGTCCCAGGTGCGGCATCCATGCCGTTAGGGAGACGAGTACCTGCAGGCATAGCTCTTGGCCACATAGGTGAAGAGGAATCATCAGCATCATCCAAAAATGCAAGTGTGTTTGGGTCCTGAGGGGTGGTGGACATCTCGGAGAACGGAAACAAAGTCTCGTTGAATACAACGTGACGGGAGACAATGATCCGATTGGAATGAAGATCGAGACATCAATATCCTTTGTGATCGGATCAGTACCTGAGGAAAACACACAAGGAGGAGCGAGGTGATTATTTATGTGGAGCTGTGGACGAGAGGTTGGGATAGCAGGCACAGCCGAAAACTCGAAGGTGAGTGTAGGAAGGCTGTGTGCCGTAAAGAGCGAAGAAAGGGGTGCGGCCGTCTAGGGTTTTGGTGGGGTGACGATTGAGAAGGTAGGTGGCAGTGTGTCGGGCTATAAATATTATTTAGTCATTGTTGATGACTGCGCTCATTACACCTGGACGTTCCCGTTACGCCTCAAGTCCGATACTTTTAGTGTCCTTTCTAACTTTTTCTCATATGTGCGCAAGCAGTTCGATTCCACCATCAAGGCAGTTCAGTGCGACAATGGCCGCGAGTTTGACCACTCCTCGGCCCGCACGTTCTTCCTCACTCATGGAGTCGTCTTCGGATGTCGTGCCCATACACCTCTCAGCAAAACGGACGTGCCGAGCGCACCCTTCGCACCATAAACAACATCGTGCGATCCCTTCTGTTTCAGGCCAGCACCCGGCGGCGCGATTAGGGTTTGCGGAAGCAATAAACGAATCGTCTCATGATACCATGAAAGAGTAGGATTAGGGAATACTCAATGATTACTATGTTGGATCAGCGTTTACATATATAGGCAATGTGGAAGGCTAGGCAGGCCCACACGACATATTACATTCCAACAGATGTGGCATAGTTTAAATGAAGAGAGACATAAAAATAGATTCAGAGGATCAACTGAGTTTTACGAGGTTGAAACTTGTTTATAATGTTTGCAGCACCCGAAAATCTTACAAACAGAAGAGCCATAAAACTCACACTGAGACTAGTTTAACGGGCTAGGCTGGATCCCACCGTGCACTGTAGCGAAATGGTACTATCAAGGTCATGGCCGGGGAATCCAAAACATCGATCTCGGTGTCAATTAATGATATTGAGGTTTGGCCTTTTTAATTAAAATTTTCGTTAGAAGGCTCCACTACTGGAAAGCAATGTTTATCTCCTGGGACGGCGAAAGAACAGTATTCACACAACCAATCAAACTATCGAAATGATCAGTCGTGCTCTCTGTAAATAAATCTGGAAAGCAACCGAGAATCGCACCAAGTACACACACTAGCTTCCTTCGATCGGCAAGAGCTAGTGTTCATCGATCAGGAAATAAATCAAAGGATTCGAACTGATCAGCAAGATCCAAATAATGGCGCTTCTTTCGGTGCGTCTTGTCAAAGATGGAACAGTTCGGCCCGCTCAAGAAATTAACGTTGTACAGGGACGGCGTTGATGCATGCATAACGTACCACACACACACATGCAGTGGCAACAAAAACAGTGCTCCTGAATGCAACCCCTCACCCACAGCAGTCCTCCTCCCTTCCTCCAATCCTCCTGAATCCTGATCCATGGGCGGTGGGCCCCAGGGGCAAAGAGGGGCCGGGCCCACCGGTGCTGTCCTCGTGGGCAATCAAATCCTACGGCGTGTTTGGCTGGTTAGCTTCGGCTCGCTGGCTGATCTTTTTTTTTTTTTTTTCAGCTGGAACAGTTCTCTCGTCAAATTTTAGCATAAACAGTATTTTCTGCTGCTACGGTAGCAACTTAACGCCAGCCGAACGAACACTAGATGTGAGAGCACAGGGGGGAGGGATGCATCATGCATGTGGTGGTGGGAGAAAAGCATGACATGACCATTTTTCAGTGATGGAAAATAGGATGAAAAAGAGAGGAGGAGGAGGAGGAACAGTGTTCAAAAGGGGGTCAAGAAAGGCATCCAATGTTTTCTCCATCAAGTTACTAGTACTAGAGCAGAAGGATATATATATAACCTTTTCCTCCAATGCGCAAATAAATAAAAAGAGGAGATTGAGTGAGATTAGGTATCATGATTTCGGGGGGATAAAGTGCGTAGCCTGAAATAGCTACTCTACTAGTAGCTGATTTGTTAATTAGGCCGCCTAGATGGCCTCGAATGGCACTTACACCCATCATTACCAAATTCAGCATGAGATGCAGCAGCTTTTGCTTGCTCACAACACGAAAGCAGCATTCGTTCTACAATAGTCCCTTTGCTTCCTTCGTTCTACAGTAGCCTGAAACAGATGTGGTGAAGTGTCAACACTGCTTTCTCTCTCCCAATGCAACAAGCATTTGGAGCAAAGCAATATTGGCACACCACATCAGACAGTGACATGGACTGATAATGAAATGCTATGCAGATAATATCTTCTTCTGAGTAAGATCCCTTACCAAGGATTCATTTCACCTTGTGTGGAAAAGCTATGGAATGGAATATACAGCCAAATGCTTGCACACCACATATGATATGAGTATAGCTAGCAGCATGGGAAGCTTCCCGCTTGTTCGGCTGGCCACAGTCGGCTGGGTGGCCAGTTTTTTTTTTCCCGATCGGAGCAGTGTTTTTCTCAAAAAAAAAAAATATCTGCTACAGTATTTTCTAGGTGCTACAGTGTAAACAGCTCGTTCACCTGTCTGGGGAGAAGTTCAGATCTAGTAGTAGTCAACAGAACAAATAGCCAGCAGCTGCACAGCTCCTCAAATTCTCTCTCTCTCAAAGAGCTGGCTCCATCATTGCAAGCAAGCTACTATTAAAAAACAAACATGCATGGAGCAGCGGCCAATAAACGCTTTAGCCAATAATTAATAACCAATATAATCCAGCAGCAAACACATTTTCATGCGTGCATGTTCCTGTCGTTGAGCAGTAATCCCCAGTCCAGTCCAGTCCCAGTCCAGTTTCAGGTTAGGATTCAGTGATTATTGATATCCCTATGTGGCTAATCAACTACAGTACTTGCAGACTCGGAGCGCCACTTAATGATACCTATCCTCTGAAAGCACCACCAAAAGCGTGGGTCAAATGAATTGATTAGTAGATATGGCAGTGGTGCAGGACATTCTGAAACAAAAGCCTGTGGAGCACTGCTCCACCCTCGCAAATGGAACCCTAATTCTCAGGCATGAACAGCCGCACGGGTCCAACTAATCATAGTGTAATCTGAAGTGACACCACAGCTTAATTCTGTCATATATAATACTCCTATATATATATTGCAGAAAGCCAGAAGGGCTTACCTCACTCTGTCCCAGCAAGGAGGGGATTAGGGGAATTAGGCTGATAACAACAGCCACATGAAGGTCCAAAAGAAAATATAAAATAGAATCAGCAGATTAAAAATAATCTGCAAAGGTTTATATATATATAGTATATTAAGCCAGCATTTGCATGACGGGGACAGTGCCCTAATATCATACACCAGCTAGGTGGGCCCGGCCGGCCGGCCTTTGTGATAGACACTAGGAGGACACAGGTGCATCATACAAGCTGGAGGAGTGCTTATATTAAATAAAAATATGTTTTTTTTCTCTCTGGGTGCATTGCATGCCCTCCTGTTTTGGAGTGGTCTAGAGACAGTGATGATGATTAGGAGGGAATCAGTGTCCCCTATGGGGTTTTAGTTAGCAGGCAGACACAGCCATGCAAGCAGGGCACGCCCCATCGCTGCCCATCCGCTGCCGGCCTGCCTGCCTTAGCAGGCAGACACAGCCATGCAAGCAGGGCACGCCCCATCGCTGCCCAATCCGCTGCCGACCTGCCTGCCTGCCGCGACCTGCATGGTTCCCGGCTGACGCCTCTCCACGATCGCTATTTGACTTATGCTGTTGTTTACGCTGATTTGTTGTGAGAGAAAAATACTGTTTATTGGCTAAAAAGTACTGCTAGAGTAGTTTAAGTGGCATCGTGCACGCTCAGTATATAATCGCTGGGTGGATCCGGTGCTCAGATGGCGGCAAAGCAATGATAGCTCCGGTGGATCCGGTGCCTGATGATTCACCTTTTAGTTTCCTCTCACACACGCAAATTCTCTGAATCTTTAATTTCTCGGTAAACATCTGCAACCATCGTCGTCTGGATTCATCTGCACCTGCATGTCTGACGGAAACACCACACGCGATGAGTGACACGAGACATGCCGGCGGGCGTTGAAAATGAAACGTTTCTCGCAGGCAAGGCAATTCCACGGCACGCCCCCGCGTCCTTGGGTTCTCACCGTGTGTACCTCCGCATCCTGTCCTCGTGCTGCTCGGCGGCGGGCGGCGGCCGGTCGTCAGCTAGCAGTAGCCCACGCCCGGCGTGCGCAAGCTAGCAAGCAAAGCACAGCATGGGCCAGAGGCCGCATGTCGGCTTTAGCGGCCTCGATCGTCTGCTTGTCCTTGGCCTCTCCCCGCCGTGTGAACTGTGAACTGCGAAGTGCTAGCTCCTTCTGTGCTGCTTCATCGCACGCGTGCATGGAGGCAGCATGGTCCCTCTGCATATATGTCTACTGCGTCCACATACCACGCCGTTGGATGCATGGACCATGCATGTTTCAACAAACGCCCTGCATTGCGTCTCTGGATGAAACGAGCGAGATCGATCGAGGCCAGCCGCCGGGTGAATAACAACACAGATCGATTTGCCAACATTCCCACCTCGTGCTGCTATTGCTACATGTAATGTAGACGGGGACAGTAAGAAGAAGAGAACACGGCCGGCGCGGCAAGCAAGCACCGGAAGAGCCCGGCATATATGGCTGACGCAGCAGCGCGGCGACGGCGGAACCTACCACACGAGGACGAGGACGAGCGAGGCTGGCAGAGGCAGACAAGCGGCCACGCAGACCGCTTAGAAAAAACACTTGAGAAATGATAGTAAAATCCAAAAGCCAGTGGCAGCCCAAGAAAATCCGGACACATGGCCCGGATCCTGGGCAGGGCCCCGCTGTCCGGCCGGTGCTCCACACCTCAGCACTGTCAGCTTGCAACCATGCAGCATATCAAAAGGGGCTCCCTTTTCTCATTCATTCATTCGGCCCAAGAACCAGGCATTGATCACCATATTTGATATAATAATACTGGCATATACCCTGTTCTTTGCCCTACCGATCACTTGGAGTCTCTGACTGATTATTTATACTATCATTACAAGCTGTGCGTGTGTCCCATGCCATGAATATACAGAGCTACAGTAGGTGATTTGAACCTGGACACGACGCAGACCGCAGTGCTTCAAACTGCTGTTCTACTACACAATGGCAGGCTGGACCATCCAGTCCGTCCGGAGGTGCATGATCCTTGGATTGGACTGTTCATCTTCAGCTAGCGAGCGAGGCGACTGAGCTCCGACCGTGGTCAGCTCCATGGAGGCATGGAGCCCAGTGTGCAGTGCATGTGCGGCAACAGTGCGCGCAGCCAGCCATAAAGATGGAGATGCGGGCGGCAGAAAGCGTGCAGCGCGGGGTTAGGCATGGACGAACGCACCCATGGATGGACATGTCGTCTCGTCTCGGCCGCCGCGGTGGTGCTCAGTGTCAGTGGGGTGTGCCGTGTCGTGTGCAACCAACCCATGCACACGCCGTGGCAGTCTGATGAACTGCAGGTTCGCGGTCGTCGGTCGAGGAGACGACGGAGGCAGCACCAAGCACAAGCAGGGGCTGCAGGAGCCAAAGATTCCCTTCAGGTTCAGGCGCGCCCGAGCGTCTCGGTCAAAGCTGCAGTATGACAGATGCAGATAGTAGCAGTGTCATGGAGATGGATGAGATCACTCCCAGCTGCTCCATCCATGCCATGCACCATACATGCTCGACGTGTCCATCTCCTGCCATGGCAATGGCATTTTTAGCTTGGGATGTCCGTGGACTGGATTCAGATGGACTAATTCAGTGAATAATCGTTTCAAATAAAAATAGACTCTGTGGGTAAAACCATGGGCCCATAATGCACATGAAAAATAGACTAATTCAGTGCTTCCATTCACATTTGGCCCATAATGCACATGGGCCTTTGTATATTGACCATCATTTAAACACTTGAATTGGGCTTATTACTTTTGCCTAGATTGAGGGAAGTTGGCCCGGAAGAATTTTGTAGAGGAGTCAGCCCAGTCAAGTCAGAGTCCCACAGCATAGGTAGGGATTACGGCCCGTTACAACCATGGACCGGGCCGCGCTTCACATCTCCCTCACGGTCTAGTAAAACCATGGGCCCGGTCCATTCATCACATAATCTGACAACATACTGTCTTCTTTTATTTGCTGGGCCAAAATTCTCATTTATGTCAAATTATGGGCATGATTATCACGTGACAATCGGATTGGGCCACAAGCAAAGCAAAGCAAAAAAAAAAAAAAAACTCATATTCAGTTTGGCCCAATCGAGAACGCGCCTTTAATTGGACTACGCTGAAATGATATGGGCACATAAATTAGCCCAAACCATAATTTAGTTGGCCCAATCCCAAATAAAATAGCCTTTGAAATCTGCCCAAATAGAATTATGACGATGCAATTTGTCATAACATCTTTGCCACGTCAGCAGCCGTGTCACTTGCCACGTGGCCATCCATCTGGCAATGGGTTGGTTTATATTATAACCTTATGATGATTTTGAGCGTCAATATCGTTTATGACGATAATGGACTCATCACTAAATCAATGATGCTTTTTTGCTGTAGAGACGCATCTTCTGTGACGACAGGGTTTTCATGACTAAGACATTATAGATTAGGTACTATGATAAAAATGTTAATGTCAATATATAATCTTCACAGAAGAGCCCATGTGTTGTAGTAGCGTACCATAGCATATAGTCCCTTTTCTTGATCTTATAGAAAAACTAGTTTCATAGGAGAATCAAAATTATTAGCTTCTCTCCGAAAACATTTCTTTGAGAATTCGAATCTCTGTGAAATGTGTCTTTAGTCTCGTCTCATCAGATCACCATGCATGGTTCCAATCCATGGTTTTCAACATAGCCTACTAGCTAGTAATAGCTACTAAAGTTCGTGCATATTTCCTCTTGCCGATGCATGAACTTTACAAAGTCCACATGAGCTACGTCCTGTCTTACAACTCTGCCTCACCTTTGCACATACACCATTAAAGAAGAGAAAGCTACGAACTTCACGAAGGCATCTTGCACAGAAAGCCCTAATATAAAGGCAAAAGCTTTGTTTTGGATCTTTCACTTCCTGCTGTCATATCTCGTATATATGGACGACGACAATGACGGGACGACCTCACTTCCTTTCTAGTGTCAATTTGGGAACCAAACTGACTAAACTAATCTCACAAAACTGCGTCAGAAGCATGCACAAGATTGGACGAAAGGTGAGGTTAGCATGAGCGGTCCATTTAGCTCTGTATTCTTTCATTGTCTTGCATGAATTCTTCAGTTACTGCCAGCACCAACTTCAGGACGAGCCTCTAGCATTTGGGCTGTCAGAGCCGCCTATTCATTTATGACGAAAGCTCTAAAATTTTCTTTTATGATGAGTGTGTGTATAAGCATGTACACATAAAAGTGAAAAAGTTGAAAGGTGTAATTTGGTCTCTTGTACATGTGTGTGTAAAGCTGAGCTCTTGCTTCTTTTAAAGCCTGGAAAGCTTTGCAATTCGCAGGCACGGTTTGGTCTCGTCTCGTCTGGTGGGACTGGTGTGGTGGTTACCCCTCTCTGCTCTGAACATTGCTGGTGTGTGGTCCACATGCATGCTTGCGATGGAGGTATCAGAAGCTCAAAAGGGGCCATGGTGTTCCATTCCTCTGCCACTAATGCATGTTGCTAGTTTGTGGTGCATCATCATGATCTTGTCTCTCAAAGCTGCGTAACAGGTATGCCGATTTGCTCGACATGTTCTCCAAGGATCATTAACAATCTATAAAGTTAGATTTTGAAACCTCTCTGCAGGCATATTCAGTGTCTCACCTCAAGATGCACACCTAAATGTTCCTCCCTTTGCCCCTTTTTTATCTTTCTTTTTTTTTTAAAAAAAAACATAGAGATGAGTCATAAATGCATGCACATCTGTTTTTTTAAGTGAAAGATTTCGTCTAAATTTCAAGTGAAAGATTTCGTCTTTTGGTTATGTTGCACCTCCACTCCACTAGTTAGCTCCATGACTGACGCCCCCACAAATTGCAGTGGTTATCATGGCGCTTTGCGTAGATTGCTCTCCTGCTCGCCTTCTTTAGGCTTCTTTTCAGAAAATTAGCTTGAGAACAAAAGACCCAGCCTGCTGCGGCGCTGCTCCTCCTTTGCTCGCACAAATGTTGGCGCCGCGAGCTTTTGCCGCCGGCGAGGGGGACACCGGCGAATCATGCGCATCACCGCTGCCCCCTCGCTCCAATCGTTGCCTGGCCAGCTCGCGCCTTGTGGGACACCGAATCATTCCCGTCCTTGAGCCTGTCTGTGTGTGTCTGCTCCCCTGCAACTGCAAGAAGCTGCCTGCTGGGCTGCTGGCAGAGAGCTACGCCGCCACTGTTCTTGCTGCAGCCTACCTGAATCTGAAAGGATCACCACATTTTTACCAGATGAGTATTTTAAGTCGTCGTTAACTGAGCTTGTTTATCCATTGTTATTAGATGTTGAGAGCCTTACAGTTATAGGTATGGCAATGCTCTTCCGAGTTCTGACAGAGCATGCATGAGCACGAATCTCAGGGCCAGTTCTTCTTGCTGATTAATTACAATCGATGATGCGGCTACGTATTTATACTTTATAGCCGCCAAGACTAATCGATTACCCAAACAAACTACTAACACACTTGATCTAGTCTGGAGCCTCAATTTTTCACTCTGAAATGTCATTTGTCCGTGAATGAAAAGTGCATGCATGCGCATGGAGTCAAGCTCGACATTTGACTGGGATTCATGATGGGCAATGAATGAGCAGACATACCTGATCTGCATGCTCTGAATTTGTGACTGACTGACTGATCATAGGAAGAACACAATGGGGTCCAGCGCCAATGGGGTCCAGCGCCAGCAGCAAAAAAAAAAAAAAAAGATGTTCTTTTGAGAAGGAAAGATCTCGGGTTTTTATGCCAGAAATAAGCTGATATGCAGATAGTTTTTAGCTACATGCTGAGCTGCTGTGGATCCATGGAGATATATCATGATCTCCATAGATCATACATACAGGGAGGCACAGATGGATTTGGATCTGGGATTGCTTCTCAGGGCAGTAAATTAAATAAACATCCATGTGATTCTGGCCAAGATTTTGCTGGAGTTGTTAAACATGCACGATGTGTAGTGGCATCTGCAGTCACAAGTTGTAGCTCACTTTTAGTACCCTAAGCTACAGCTTTAAGCACACTCCACATGATTTGCAGCCTAATCGTGAGCTGCTCCTGAGTTGTAGTGCCTCAAGTTGCTAGTGTTGTTTAAACATGAGGCAGACAGACTATGCTTGGTGTTAATTTGGTCCAAAAAGGAAAAGGTTTGCGTGATGCTAGAGTGATTAGCCACTTTGATCTGTCTCTGCCTGGTTAGCCTTTTCCATGAACACTGGATTGGTCCTGGACTGTCAAGCTTTCATATGGGTAATTATTTGATAGCACATTTAAATTCTAATCGTAGTGATAACATAGTTGAGTGCCACAGTGCAAAAGCACCAAAATAAAAAAAACAAAAAGGAGTAGTAGTGTGAAGTGGAACGGGGAGTAGATTTTTTTTTTTAAAAAAAACATGAGAATGAAGAGTGAGGAGATTGGAAGAATGAGGCCATGGATCAACCACCATGATGCTCTGTTTACAAAGAGGGTAGCAGAACACAATCATCCCATATCACATGCCTCCCTCCCCTACAAAAGGTAATGCCAGTCAGTCCATTGGCTACTCACCTGTTGCATACATCATTATTCATCTAACTATCTTGTCCCAAACTACATCAAC
Organism: Miscanthus floridulus; assembly: GCF_019320115.1. Lineage (NCBI taxonomy): Eukaryota > Viridiplantae > Streptophyta > Magnoliopsida > Poales > Poaceae > Miscanthus > Miscanthus floridulus. Next base: position 115,379,896 of record NC_089597.1, on the reverse strand, counting down.
AGCTAAGCAACATAAAACAAAACCTGTCAATTTATTTACCTTCTGGCAGCCACACAATGTTGTAACAACTTAATTTAAAGCAGGCTGCAGTATGCATGCATGGTGGTATATAGATATATGAATCAGCAGCTTCTCCATGCATGTGATAGGATTAGCAAGCTGTTACACATGATTGTGGCCATTTGAGTACTTCATCATGCAGGCTTTCAAAGTTTGACTGGCTACATTTAACCATGCATGTTTATGTACGTACGTACGTATGTATGTATGGTATAAACTATAAGCATTACTGCCTATTGGGAAGAAATACTTCACCAGAGGCAAAATAAAACACCAGTTTCAGAAACAGTTCAAAGTTCATCAGCTTCCTACAGCAGGAATTAGTTGGGAATGGATCAACATGTGCAATTTGAAAAGATGCTAACAGTACTTGTTCGTACCGTTTCTGTACCTGCAAACAAACAGTGATATATGCAGAGTGAGCTACTAGTGTATATACACATGCATCCGACGAAACAAAAGCACCAAACTTTCCTGCTTGTTGGCCTATATAGCTCCAACGATCGCCTTTGCATAAAGATCACCACCTCCATTTCTCACACACAAAGCTCTCTCGCAGATAAGCCAGAGAGATCGAGGATGGACGAGTCGTGGAGGTGCACGATGGGCTCGGTGCTGCCACGGCAGCGGTCGTCGGACCAGCACGCCGGCGGCGGCCACCAGAGCCTGGCCCCCGACGACTTCCGGGACGTGTACGGTGGGCCGCCGCGCACCGTGCTCCTCCGCAGCTTCGGCGGTGAGGCGGTCGACTACCACTCCCCGACAGGCCATCAGTACGCGAGCTACGGCGGCGCCGAGGCCTTCTGCCGCCGGCCGTACACCGACGGGCGCGCGGCGGCCGTGCCCACGGAGCAGGGCTTCTTTGACGACATCTTCGGCGCCCGTCGTCACATGAGGTCGAGGTCCAGGTCCAAGTCCAAGTCATCGTCGGCGGTCAGCTCCGACGAGTTCCCCTCCGCTGGCTTCTGCCGGCCGGTGGCCACCGGCGGCAACCGAGCCGACGCCACGCTCTCCTCGTTCACATCTAGGCTCAGGTAGGAGCTCATTGACAGTCGTGCCGTCGATCGTGCGTGCCAAAGCTTGACGATCGAAGCACGTGAAAAATGCGTAACCCAGCAATGTGTGCATCGGGGTCATCATCATCATTAGTGCTAAGATGATCGTGGCGTTCTTGACATGGCAGGCCGGTGACGATCCCTTCGCGGCGGTACGACTCGTCGCCGCCGTCATCGACGTCGACGAGAGGGGAGTACCATAGTAGCTTCACGTGCTCGACGGCCGCGTACCCGGCAGCTCGCTACTACTACGGCGGCGACGCCAAGGCCCCCGGAAGCAGGTCGAACCACAGCAGAGCCGGTGGCGGCGGGTCGGCGGCGGCAACGCGCCACCACCGGAACCACTGCGGGGGCAGCAGCTTCTGCTGCTTCACGTCGAACCCGGAGACCAGCAGCAACGCGCCGAGCTTCCGGCAGGCCGCACGCGGGGCGCGGTCACCGGCCGCCGAGACCACCATCACCGACTACTCAGGCGCCGACTACGGGTACTACTACTCGCCGCCGTCCGCCACGTCGTCGTCGCTCTTCACCAACCCGCTGGCGAGGACGCCGCGGCGGCTGGAGGAGGTGGTCATGGAGGTGAGGGAGCGGGCGCCGCTGCTGATGGACGACGGCGACGACATCGACAGCGTCGGCGCCGCTGCGGTGGATGAGGCGATTGCATGGGCCAAAGAGAGATTCTGGAGCCAGGCCCGTTAACCGGACGATCAGGATAAAATGATCCGTCAATTCATGGCGTGCCTATGTAATTATGCAAACATTCTACTGTGGTATATATAGGCACCTAGTGACCAGGAACAACATTTTGTAACGCTTCATTCGTTATGGAAGATTGAATACATTTCAGTTTGCACAGATCATAACTCATAAGCAGGCAAGATGTCCAAATGTGACTCTTCAGATTGCACATTATATATCGATCATATAAGCAGACAAGATGTCAAAATGTGGCTACAAAATTGGGCCCACGGAACGAAGATTTGACAACACACAATTTCAAGAGAAACAACCACCAAAATTTGAAGAGGGGAATGGTTAACAGATACCATATGGTACTATCTTGAGTCTTGACAGGAGTCAACAATCGTTTCTTCTCGTATATTGGGTACAATGCTCCCACACTTATATGGCTACACAATATCTGGTGATCACTGCAATCCGTGACATATATATTTTGTCGCCACATGCAGCCAAAACCACTAGAGCTCCCAGAAATGCAGGGCTATTTTTTAATCCTAAATTACAGCAATGTGTTACACAAAACTTGGGGTTTGGGCTGTGAAAAGAATGCAATGAACCTAAGTATACAAAATTTTCCAAGTGGAACACTAGGCCAGAGGCGAGGTTCAGCTTTCCATTCACCTTGTGAACGCCAAACACCTTGCTATTTTGTCCTTGTGATGACTCTCTCTGTGATATCAATAAGAGCACGCCTTGAAGTCAGAACATCCTCGTCGTCGCTGTCTGGGAGGGATTCTATAGCCTTGACTGCACGATCGGCGTGTTCTCGTGCGAGCTCTTTTGTCCTTTCAATCCCACGGCTCTTCCGGAGATAGTCAAGGGCCTGCAATTTAAAGAAGAAAGATGTCCATTATGTTTATGGTCCTGTCCTGCTGTTTTTTCTAATGCTGTTACAGAAAACATGCACTTTCAAGTGTGCAAGGACGTGATGCTAAACCCAGCGATTAAATGCTCAACATGCAATTAGCTGGCTACGAGAACCAATAAAATTTGGAGATAACTGCCAGAGCTTAAGTAAATGATTTACACTGTTCCTCAATATCCAGCTAAACTATCAAGTCCGTCCAAAAGTTAGATATCAAAATTCCTTATAGCATGCCTAATATGTAAACCATATAAATAAAGTTCTCTTTGTTAAACATGTTCTTTTGCACCGTGTAAGTCACTCTCCTTCACTAGAAACATTTGCATTATATTTTTTTGGAGAGAACTATTCCCTAATGTGTCTGTATTTTATAGGTAAATGAAGACTGAAAAAATTAAACCTGCTCACAATCTAAAATAATTACTCACAATTTCAATGTTTGCAGAATTATCAAAACCCCGGTCAACAATTTCTTGTAGTTGCGGGAATTCCTCTATCGCATACAGCATTGGGGCAGTAATGATTCCCTGCATAGTGAATGCCATGATATAATAGATATAATGCCATCAAACAAAAATTTTGATTTTTGTGTTGATATAAAAGCTCTAGCCTAACCATATCTCACATCTAATTTCAGTAGGCTTACCACAAAGATATGAACAACAAAGCTAGTCATATTCAACTTATCTAGACAACAAGAATCTTTTCTCCACCCGACTGATATGTGAAGTCAACACGTCAACAAAAATCCAATCACCAAAAAAATATTTATCGTGAGAGCTATCATGAGTGGCATGTCCAAGATGACAACAAACATGCATTAAAACAGATTGTGCTAGACAGAACACAATATATGCATATTAACCAATGAAGATTTTTTAATACAAGGCATAAAAAGATTTATAGACCTCCCATAAGTTCCTAATGAAGTCTGCCAAAACTATTATGACATCATATTGACTTCAAGAAAGATAAATGCATATTTCAGATGATAGACATGATTAAATTTTCAGCCACTGAAATAAATAGAATGAAAAAACTTGGGTTGTTATTCTCACATGGCGAATATCAGACAATGAACCCTTCCCAAGGGACGCAGAGGTGCCAGTGAAATCAAGAACATCATCAATTAACTGGAAGGCTAGACCCTGCATGGTACCAAGTTAGCTAAGCAGCCAAGTTTACAGAATTAGCTTGTAAGGAAATGAATTCAAGAAAAAGAACAGGAAACATGTTTTACAAACCAGGTTTCGACCATATTCGTATGCAAACATCGAGACCTCAGCTGTGTGCCCTGCAAGAATAGCAACAGCCTTGCAGCTATTTGATATCAATGATGCCGTTTTGTAGTATGTCTTTTGCAGGTAGTACTCCATGCTGCATTTGTAAGAATCCATATCAGAACTTGCTGATAAATACATCAATGAAAGTAAAAAGATGTGCAATAATTTCAAACTGCAACTCTTTGTATAAATTTTAGATCTGACTATAAGCAACTAAAACCATGATAGAGAGAACATATTAAACCTTCGTCGTTGCTCTCTGCTTGTAGAGATTTGCATAGTTTCACCAGTAACTAGGTGTTCTACAGCAGTTGCCATTAGAGAAACCACCTGCACAAACAAGGTAGTAACCATTGGTGGTGCTATAAACAACTTGCAAGAAAAGAGCACATTGGTACTGTAACCACAAGGATAGATCTAGAATTACAGAACAAGATAAGCATGGTTATGCTACTGAAGAATACCAAGGAAATAGAATTTAAGATCAGAACAAGTGCATGAATGAGATCCAGACATATGAATTGAGTCAAATGGCATCCACAGAAGCAACTGATGTAGCATATAACAACTGTAATTTCCCTTCATCAGAAGATCAAATAAACTACGCAACCTATTCTTGAAGATTGCTAAAACCAAATGAATAAGACACATCAATTTACCTCTGTGTTCCCAAGTGCTGCAAGTGCCACACATGCTCTAGACAGGAGGAAGTCACCAGCCAGCACAGAAAGCTGCAGACAGAATATTTGAAGAATACTAATGTCAGACAATCTCAACTGGAGAAAGCTCTCCAGTTTAGAAATAGAGAACCACAAAGAAAGCAGTTTTGAGAACAGATATCTTAACACTGCTGTCCGTTAACACAAAATGGTGCTTCTGTAACTTTAAGATGAGAGCGCCAACTCATTTAATGCTTACAAAAAGATTTTGACTTCAAAATATCCTAACTTCATATTAACCTGGGATCAAATGAAGAAGCATTTATTTGCCTACTAGAGCACCAATGCATACCAGTTCACTGGAAGCTAAAACTTTTCATAGTTTGGGGCTTCAAACTATCCAAGTAACTAGTCTCAATGCATGGGAGCGATACGCTTAATATACTGCATGTGTGAATACCTTGTTCCCCATGATGAGATTCAATGAACTGACGCCACGCCTAGTATCAGCATCATCAAGAACATCATCATGCAGAAGGCTTGCGACCTGCAGAAGATAACAGATTGAGGAAAAGAACAGAATAGCAATGTGTGGCTCTGAAGGACAGCCGCAATACTAACATGAATCATTTCAGTTATCTCTGCAATGTTCTGCTGCCGTGTGCGGAGTTTATCTGCCAATATACTGAGAACTCCGCCTTCTGTTGATTCTGATAAAGGGAATTTCAGAGCTGATGCCATGAGCAACAAAACCTGACAATACAAATCAGGGTATTAGAGACACGAAAGATCAAGAAGAGAGGAGGCAACAACCAAGAATAAAATGATAATATAGTCATTTGTTCAAAAAAATAATCCAGAAATTGAGGAGTTACCGTAGGCCGGAATCTTTTTCCCTCTGCTCCCACCTTGAAAAAGTACTCAGCTGCTGATGCCAGTTTGGGGACCTGCAAATGCAACTTTGAAGCATTTTAGGGCTCTGAGAATGAAATTTCTGGCCATCACTAGATCAATGAAGCATCAAATCATCTTTGCTACCAGTAGTCCAAATGAGTACTACACAGATGACTAGATGAGTTTTCGTGAACAGGATCAACTGCTTACTGACCTCAGCAGCCACCATGGATCGTAACCTATTTGCAAGAAGTGATAGCTCATCGGCAACTAATTCAAATGGATCTTGCTGTTCCTGAGAACACAAGAAAATTAGACCCTTCAGACTATATTACAGTCAAGAAAATAACAAATATATTATATTGTCCTTCATTAGCTTCCACATTTCAAACAAAATAAAAAGCTGAGGATGAATTCAGAACAGGTTACTATAATGTTTGATTCATGTCAAAACAACATCAAAGCCTTATTGTTGTAATATGAACGAAACTTTCTTTTAAGTCCATACAACATGATGGTAAATTGCCAAAGGCAAGAGACTTCGTCCCTGGGAACATCAAATAAGACAGTTTACAAGATGAAAGGAAATCAATTTGTCCTGTTCAAGTTTCAGATGATCTACAGAGCATAATGTGTTAATCGTCGTATTAGTTTAGTCAAACTGGGAACAGTATCCTAGTACCTGGCTGCATTACAAGTTTTTGACGAATTAACAACTGACAGGCATTTTATCCTTTTTGTTGATCTAGAGATGGAGGTACAACATTTATTTGAAAAGGAATCATATTGGGTCTATGATAATCTTTATAGAAGCCTGTTCATACGATAACTAATGTGCAGAGGTAGCATCCAAGATAGGCTTAAGATGAGAAGCCATCAAGTGACAGTGCATTAGAAAAAGGATACCCACTGTTTTCAAACAAGAGATGTAATAGTAACAAGCTGCAGTCAACTGAATAATCTGACAGCCCAATGACTTACGTTGCATTTATACAAGTCAACCATCATTTCATACTTCATTTGTTAAATAGTAACAAGCCGCAGTCAACTGAATAATCTGACAGCCCAGTGACTTAGGCCAGTCTCAGTGGGAGTTTCATTAGAGTTTCATTTGCATTTAATGAGATGCCACATAAGCGTGTTTGATGATGTGGCAAGATTTTTAAGAAGAGAAGAAATGAGTTTCATGGGGATGAAACTCTCTTGACACGATTACCAACTCTCTTGACACGATTACCAACTCTCTTTGAGTCATGGAATTAAATGTGTATGAAACTATATAATGAAACTCTCCATTGAGACTGGCGTGCCTGCCTTGGAAACAACGCAATGAAACTCTCCACTGAGACTGGCCTTACATTGTACATTTATACAAGTCAACCATCATTTCATACTTTATATGTTAAATTATGCCCTACCCTAACCCTTTTATTGAAATTGAAAGAAAGAAAAAGGCACAAAGTGATCATTTCACACTAAATGGGCAGCACAAAACGAATGATTAGAGAGATAAGGCCTCACCTACCTGAGCTCTTGAAGCCCCGTCCTGGCGAACCTGGTATTGGGCATCATGCAACCATCTGGAGCTCACGAGAGCAGCTCCTCTGCAACCAACCACCTACTAAACGATAGAAAACGTACAGAGCCTGTATCAGCACAACGGAAAAGCAAGACTTTTCCATACCACGAACAGTATGGCGGTGTCCATACAAAACTCGCGCGAATGCGACCCAGCACGGTTTCTACCGGGGCGCGGCATAAACGCAAACACATCGCGCGCGGTGGCTGGCAGCCAGCACCGGTCAGCAGGCACCGGCGGCAGAGGGTAAAGTACGGGAGGGGAACGGGGGAATGAACCTTGCTCCGAATCTGGGAGGTGAGGGGCATGTGGTGCCGCCCCAGGAGGCAAGTGCCGGCGGCGGCCGACGAGGTGGGCAGGAGCCTCTGCGCCTGGGCACCGCGGCCGCCGCCGGTCGCGGCCAGCGCGGCGACGCGGCGCGCGAGAGCCCACCGCCAGGACATGCTTCGGTCGCTCCCGAGATCGGGGGAGGGGAGATGAGCTTGGAGAAAAAGTCAGACGAAAGGGAGGGCGGCGGCGGCCGCTCGGTTTGGGGGCCTTGGAACGGAGGCGCCACCCGTGCGTGGCGTAGAGGAGGGTTACGTGGATGCTTCCGTTCTGCCACGTCTGGCGGTGGAATGCGCCTGCACGCAAAGGCCCAAGCCCACGAGGGGACTTTACACATGTGTTTCCTGGGTTTGGTATAAATTTGCATTTTTGGTAATTTTGTTTTTATTTATACCTTGAGCGGTTTTGTCACACAATCACACCATGTCAGCCACCAAAGATGTTAATTGGACTTATTTGATTTGATAGTTTAGGTAATTGGACTTATTTGATTTGATGGTTTAGGGGGTAAATATATTTTCCTACAAAATTATACAATTAAATATCCTAAAATCCGATTTAGTTTTAGAAAAATTATTTAGCTTGAAAATTTATGAAACCGATTTCATAATTTTTATAAAATCATGCTCTATCTTATGGTGCCTAAATTGAAACTATTTTATTCTTGTACAGACTTTATTTTGCTTTTATTTGCTAGTATATGCTCTCGTATCTGATATAATTAGTTTACGTCTATCGCACGCGCTATGAACTATAACGACAACACATATGCCATATAATGATATAACCAAATCATACTTGGTCCTACGGGGAGAAGAGTTTCCATAGAAGCTGCACAAATAGAGCAAAAGCACTATCTATGAGGAGAAAAAGGGTAGCTACAAAAAGTTACAAATAAGGGCTATGAAGAGAAGTGTATATAATAGCGTTTGGCTTCTCATTTCTTTTATTTTTATTTTTGCCATAAGTAGCTCATAAGAAGTCCAATTTATCTCCCTAGTGCCTAATGTGGCGCCATATAGGACGGTCGATGTGGTGTCATGTCAGTAAAAACTACTTAAGGAGGTAAATCGGAGGGTTTCAAAAGAAAGAGGAGTCTCAAAATCTGATTTTTTTAATTGAGAGGGGTAAATCAGACTTTGTAATAGCCTTTTTTTTGTGGAAACTTTTATTAAAGGAGGTCAGATGGACTTTTTCTCAGCAAAGATACAATTAATCCGGGCCATGGCAGCCCATCTCTGTCCCCCCGGGCTGCAGCAGGTCAGGTAGCGACGATCAGACCCATATCGTTTCTACACCATATTCACTTCCTCAAACGGACACTACCGGAGACTGTGTAGTTACCGAGTGCCCCGACAATTACTGAGTGTCAAAAGTCGAGGCACTCGAAAAACAGTACTTATCGAGTGCCAACACTCAGAAAACATAAACACCCGGTAGTCGACCGCTTTACCGAGTCAGCACACTCGGTAACTTCAGACACTCGGTAAAACTACAAATTTACCGAAGGGGCGCACTCGGTAAAAACAGCCACTCGGTATTGAGGTGCCACGTCACCTAGGATAGCAACCGTGCGCCAAACGGCGTCACGGCATAACATGTTTACCGAGTGTTATGAGCATACACTCGGCAAACATCACGGTAACAACAGCTCCGCCCATCAAGCGCTCATAGCAAATAAAAAAGACCAAAAATGTTTACCGAGTGTCACACTCGGTAGAAGTATTTGCACTCGGTAATAATAAAGTTTTACCGAGTGTAAGTGCACAACACTCGGTAAATACTATCTTTTACCGAGTGTATTGGCGCAACACTCGGTAAAATTCAACCCAATTTCTTGTTTTTTCCCTTCATTCTTTTTTCTCTATCCACATATGATATTTAGTACTCCATTCCAAAATATGGTGTTTATTTCGATTTATTTACTATATTTCACAAAATTTTCATTCTTTATGAAAATTAGGTACATATCGTGTAAATTTAATTGTAATAATTAAAATCGAACTCGATAAAACACGAGATTGGAAGAATTAACATTGAAGCATACATCTATGTTATAGAAAAATTTTCATAACGTTTCGGAAGTATTTTTACATTCGTCGCTGCCGAACCGGTACATCTCTCAAAGAGACGCTAAACATTCACAGTGACAAGTAGGATTTCTATTAAGAGTGAAATTCAACAGATTTGAACTTGGAATTTTTTAGATAGTAAATAGATGACATGAAATAGTTCATGTGAAATTTTGGTGAATTTTAGGATTAAATTGATATTTTTTTCTTTTTTATTTTGCATGAAATAATGGATTCTTTTACCGAGTGTGACCTCAAACACTCGGTAAAGGTTAGCCACGGCCCACCTGTCTACCACAGTGGGCTGTCATGCTTCTGTTTACCGAGTGTCGTAGATCTGGGCACTCGGTAAACATGTACCAGGCCCACATGTCATTGGGCTGCGGTGCTTCTGTTTACCGAGTGCCGTAGATCTGGGCACTCGGTAAACATGTACCAGTCCCACATGTCATTGGGCTGCGGTGCTTGAGTTTACCGAGTGCCGTACATCTAGGCACTCGGTAAACAGAAGCATTCAACGCTTAGCCGTTTCTCCCTCAAATCGTGCACACACACACACACCGCACACGCCCACGCATCCCCGCCGCACCGCCGCCGTCCCCCGCGCCGGCGCCTCCCCGCCGTCCCCCGCGCTTGCGCCCGCGCCTCCCCGCGCCCGCGCCCGCGCGCTCCACGCCGTCGCCGGCGCCTCCCGACCGCCGCGGCCGCCTCCTCCCCTCCACGCCGTCGTCAGCGCCTCTCCGCTGTCGCCGGCGCCTCCCCACCGCCGCGGCCGCCTCCTCCCCTCCACCACCGCCGCCACCGGGCGGTCGCCCACAGCCGCCGCCACCGGGGGAGGGCGGTCACCCGCCGCCACCGCGGGACTGCATCAGTGAGTACTAGCGCCTCTCCTTACTGAATATTGTACGTCCTGACCATGCAAGGTCCTCAGTTTCCACATGTTTTCTTTCTTATAATCGTCAGACGTATTTATTTTGCTGGTGCTCCAAATTGGTGATTTGCTGGTTCTGATTTCACCGCGGCTGATAGAGTTGTAATCAGTAACATGATTATGCAAACGGGAAACGACTTTGGTGGTGAATTTTGGGGAAAACCTGTTCGCTGGGAGTCAGGGTGTCCTTATGATTTGCTGCTAACATATATGCTAGTCTTCTACAGTACTAAGTTGTGTCAACGCTACTATAGTACTTAAAAATCATCAAACCATGGTGGCAAAGTGGGCTGTGTTCTCTAATTGGGCCGGCTTTGGGTGGATCTGATCTCCATGTCCATGTGCCAGCCCCATGCTCCAAACTTCCTACTGTCTAAGACCAGACCTTTGTTCAGTGCCATTTTTTTTGTTAAAAAAGAAAAAAAATGATATTTTTTTAGCATAGTTAAGCATTAAAAAATTTCAGATGTTTTGCACTCTTACTGTGGTCCCAATGTAAATTAATTTCTAGAATCACTTTAAGTTAAACTATCTAAGTTTAGCTAACTTGATAGAATAGGTGCTTTTTTATTTTCTATAAATTTAGTTAAATTTAAATTACTCTTAACTTAAGATAACTCTAGAAGTTGATTTGATTTGGGAGAGCACATGTTTTCGGTTAATTATTTCCTGATGCCTGATGAAGTAATGATGCTCTCCCCTGTGTACTATAGACCTGCTGAACCTGAAACTGGGCTCGCCGGACTACGCCCTCTTCGCCAACGCCTCCAAGAGTGAGTGCTCTCAACTCTGAGCCCTTCGTCTCACCCAATACCAATAACCCACTGGTACTCAGCTAAGTATCAACCGTCGTCACTCTTCTCCTGCAGTCACGCCATCAGCTAACCCGGCGAGCGACAGCACCGCCGGCAGCGGCTTCCAGCTTCAGTCTGGGATCCGCGGCAGCGTCGCGCTCGCCGTGATCTCTGCGATCGTCTCGTCAGTCTTCTGATCGATCTCCTCAAAGGAGAAGCGGCAGTTTTTACCCTTTAGTGCTGCGACACCGATAATAATTTTCATAAGCATACATGTTTATATATTGGTTGCCTTTCTGTCCAAAATATATGGAAATTATCCAATCTTTTGTTAATTTTTTTCCACATGATCCAGTCCAAGTTTCTCATGCTATCAACAAGTATGTACCTATCTCATCAACATGTATTCCACTTGCTAAATATATCACTCTTGTTGTCCAAAATCTTTGAACAATCTATTCATTAGTAACTAGGGCTTGTCATCGGTGATTTGTTTGTGGTAGTGTCATGCCATGTGACCTATAGTGCTGCGACAGAACCTAGCGCCCCTTTGTGTGCTAGCCACATGGTTGTGCTGCTAGGCGCGCGCTGGTGCTCGGGTATATGGTTGAGACACGCTACAAAACCTGCTGATGCTCTACCTCAATCTTCGATAAATCTTGCTAGTGATGTTTGTGGCTACAAAAAAATTAGTTCCATGTATTCCTCCATCTACAAGTGACATAGCGGCCTTTCAACCTTAGGTAAAATCTCATCATCCAATCTAGCAAACATCTTCTATGTGAATCGACCAAGAACATGAATGTCTCTTTATCATCTCATATGGTTTTTCTCTAGCACTACTACTCTATTGCTCTAAACTGCAATATCGTCTATATGTTAGGATGGATGACCGTCAGTGGATGTACACGGGCTATCAGAAGAGGGGTCAATACACAAATGAATGGATTGAGAAGGCCAATGATTTCATGACGAAGGCATTTGCAAACGGACGGCGACATGCCTGGTGTCCCTGTAGGAAGTGTAAGAACAAGGCAATGAAAACATATGAGGAGATGACTAAAGATCTTGTCAACAATGGATTTGTAGAGAACTATACCCGGTGGACCATGCATGGTGAACGCCATCGTGCGAGAGAAGAGGTCGTGAGACAACGGATCGAGGAGTTTGATTCTGAAGCCGGGGTGGCAGAAATGTTAAATGACCATGACATGGCTTTCGATGAAGGAAGTGCAGAGCAGGAGCCAGAGCAAACTGCAAAGGCATTTTATGCCATGTTGGATGCGGCACAACAACCCCTTCACGGGCGCACCAATGTTTCTAAACTGGATGCCATTGCACGTCTAATGGCTGTGAAGTCCCAGTTTAGCTGGAGTAGAGAATCCTTCGATCAACTGTTGACAGTAGTTGGCACCCTACTTCCGGATGATCATGTTCTGCCAAAGAACACATATGAGTCAAATAAAATCCTTCGTGCACTCAAGATGTCGTACGAGCAGATACATGCTTGTCCGAACGGATGCATCTTATTCAGGGGAGAACATGCTGACGATAAGTACTGTCCGAAGTGTAAGGCATCTAGGTACATTGAGTTAGAATCTGGTGATGGTCGGAAGATACAAACAAAAGTCGGCGCAAAGATCCTGAGGTACCTTCCTTTCATACCGAGGATCCAACGGCTTTTCATGAGCGAGGAATCCGCAAAATAGATGACGTGGCACAAAACTGGACGCCGATACACTAACAAGATGATACATCCGTCCGATGGTGAATCATGGAAAAGCTTCGATCGGAAGCATACCAACAAAGCTGACGAGGCTCGTAATGTACGCATTGCACTGGCAACTGATGGGTTCAATCTTTATGGAATGGGTTCTTCACCATACACATGTTGGCCCATATTCGTCATCCCTCTCAACCTCCCACCTGGCATCGCCTTTCAACAGCAAAATATTTTCTTGTCACTTATAATTCTAGGACACCCGGGGGCTAATATGAGTGTGTACATGGAGCCTTTGATAGACGATTTGGTCCGTGCATGGGACGAAGGGGTAGTGACATACGACCAATTCACAAAGACAAACTTCAGAATGCATATTTGGTACCATTATTCCATGCATGACTTCCTGGCTTATGGGTTATTTTGTGGCTGGTGTGTTCACACGAAGATGCCATGCCCGATATGCAAGTCAGCTGTGGAGTTCTTTCGGTTGGAGAAGGGGGGCAAGTTTTCTTCGTTTGACAAACATCAACAATTCCTCCCTCTTGACCACCCATTCAGGAGAGACAAGAAGAACTTTCAAAAAGGTGTCACAGTGGAAGACTCTACACCAGAAATGATGACAGGTGCCCAGGTTCTTGAGATGTTAGATGGTCTTGTGGTCGACAATGAAAAGGGGGGCTTCGTGGGATACGGAAAAGAGCATGCCTGGACACACAAGTCGTGCTTGTGGAAGCTTCCTTACTTTAAGGACCTCCTTCTTCCACATAACATTGATGTAATGCACACTGAAAAGAATTTCGCCGAGGCGGTCCTTCACACAATCATGGTCTGGGAAAAGTCAAAGGACAATGTCAAGGCTAGATTGGATCAAGCAACGCTGTGCGATAGACCAAAGCTAAACATGTTGCCTCCCTTATGCGGGAAGTCATGGAAGAAGCCTAAGGCTGACTTCGTCCTAATGAGGGCCCAAAAGAAAGAAGTTCTTCAATGGTTCCAATCGTTGATGTTCCCTGACGGGTATGCAGCGAATTGGAGGAGGGGTGTGAACTTAAGTACCATGCGAATCACAGGGCTCAAGAGTCATGATTACCACATATGGATTGAGCGCCTTCTTCCGGTGATGGTTCGTGGCTATTTCCCTGATCACATCTGGCGAGTGATGGCAGAGTTGAGCATGTTCTTCTGCAAGCTATGTGCTAAGGAGATATCTCAGACCGAGATTGAAGAAATGGAAAGAATGGCCCCGGTGTTGCTCTGCAAGTTGGAGAAGATCTTTCCCCCCAGCTTCTTCAATCCGATGCAATATTTGCTCTTGCACCTACCATATGAGGCAAAAATGGGGGGCCCTGTGCATGCCCGTTGGTGCTATCCAATTGAGCGATGCCTAAAGGTTCTTAGAACAAAATGCAAAAATAAATGCAAAATTGAAGCTTCCTGTGCAGAGGCATCCATTGTGGAGGAGGTGTCATACTTCACAACAAGATACTATGCCGACAACCTTCCTAACGTGCATAATCCACCCCCTCGTTACAATGCTGCCGACAATCAGTCGACCCTCAGCCTTTTCCGAGGGCAACTCAGAAGTGCAAGTGAACCTACCTTGAAGATGTTGAGCCTAGAAGAGTGGTGCTCTATCTAGCTGTATGTGTTGCGGAACCTTGAAGAGGTTGGCCCGTACATTGCGTAAGTTTTACACAAACTTGTTTCTTTTCTTGTCAATATTTAGCATGCACCCATCCAACCCTCTTGTTAACGGCCGTTACAGCAAATTTGTTCTCCTCTACCATCGTCCATCACGGAGGGAACCCACCGAAGCAGAAGTTGAAACCCTTCTAAGACATGGCGCGGGAGAACGAAATCCCACTTTTATTTGTTGGTTCAAGGAGGAGGTACTGTTCAATTTCATTTGTTGTTTGTACTTAACTCTCAACTCGACAAATATATAACGAATCATCCTACTTGAACTAGCAGGCCAAAACTAATGTGTCTATGAGTGCCGAGTTGAGGCAAGTTGCCAATAGATTTGAATTTAGGGTCAAATCATTCTCTGTGTACGATGTCAATGGATATCGCTTTCACACAACTCGGCACGAGCAGAGTCGGCCAAATCGAAGAACCACAAATACCGGTGTTTTCACGCCAGGCACAGATGGGTTGGACTACTATGGAATAATTGAAGAAATATACAAACTCAAGTTTCCTGGTTGTGTACCTCTTCGTCCTGTCATATTCAAATGCCATTGGTTTGATCCCAAAGAAGTGATAAAGACCCCTAAGCTTGGGTTAGTCGAAGTTCTAAAGTCATCCGTCTTGCTAGGAGACGACGTGTACATTGTGGCCCAACAGGCCACGCAAGTTTATTATCTCTCATACCCGTGCCAAACCACAGACCGTCTTAAGGCGTATGATGTTGTGTACAAGGTATCGCCGCATGGTAAAGTACCCGTCCTAAACGATGATGATTATAACATCGATGCAAACACATATGACGGAGAGTTCTTTCAAGAAGAAGGATTAGAAGGGAGTTTTGAGATTGTCTTAGATGTAGATCTCGCAATGGAAGTAGACAATGATACGGTCATTGTTGACGGGGATGATGGAGAGGAGGTTCACAACACGAAGGACTTGTTATTACTTGAGCAACACCATTCAGGCAGTGTCGCTAGTGATGAGACTTTGAGAGACGATCATAATTACGTCGACAATAGCGATGATGAGATTTTTGGCCCACCTATCGATGATCTTGATGATTATTTCTAGTACATGTAAGATCTGTAGTACTTATGGCAATTTTATACATGTATGATACATTTACTTATTTTGCATCTCTTTTATACGTGTATGATACATTTACTTATTTTGCATCTCTTTTATACATGTATGATACATTTACTTATTTTGCATCTCTTTTATACATGTATGATACATTTACTTTTGTATATGCGTACTGATAGTTTATTCCTTTTGTTGCAGGTGATTGATGGTGGGTGGTGGAATCAGGAAGATTAGGTCGGTTATGATCTTACTGGCTGGTGGTGAGGGGTCCAGCCAGGGTGGAAAAGGAGGGCGTGCACAGACTGAGGGTGGAGGGTGTGCCTAGGGAGGAGGAGGAGGACGACGACGAGGGCGTGCCCAGGGAGGTGGAGCCTAGGGTGGAGGAGGAGCCTAGGGTGGAGGAGGAGGACAGCGATGACGAGGGTGTCGAGAGCCGACACCTCCTCCACAGGACGACGACGACGAGTTCGTAGCGGCCATGGAGGAGGATGAGGAGGAGGAGGAGACCAGGGAGGAGATAGCGGAGGTGGTGGAGGAGGCACGGAGGGAGGATGAGGCCAAGCGGGCTGAGCGCGAGGAGGATGCTGACTTGCTGGCAGAGGAAAATGGGGTGCCTACGGTTTGGCTGCGAGGGTCATCGCGCCTCCCAGACTTACCCATACAGAGACGGCCAGTGATTCGACCCTCCGGAACTAAGTAAGTAATTTTTGCATGTTAACACTACTTCACATGTTTTTAAGTTATAACAGAAACTAATATTCAATCTCAATAACTTTGTGCAGGGATTGGGAAATGGTGATCCTAGGGAGTCACTCTCGCCGAGTAAACGGGATCCTGGGTCTTCTGTGCAGGGCAAACTACCCCGGGATGGTGAGGATCGATGGTGTTGTGCAGCCCACCATGAAGTGGTCCCACTGGCACGCCACCAGCGATCAGACTGATCGAGCTGGTAGGTGTTATAACAGCAAGGCCGACCGGGTGATGAAAGAGCTGTGGGTACGTGTTCATCGCACTATGCTGATAATAACATCACATTAATTGTATATTACTGACTGTATTTGCTTGTAGGATTACTACACCTTGGCGGAGGGAGTACGTAGGGAGGACGCGGATGATGTGGTGAACAGAGTCTGTGTTCACCGAGTGCAGGACCTCTTCTACGAGACAAAGCTCCTGTGCAGAAGAATTTACCATGCCCGCAGAGGACACAGAGTCACCAGAGCGCAGGCAGTGCACCTGCCCCTGACTAAGGAGCAATACTTGACAGTAAACATGAGATTACATCGTCTGCGATTAATTGCACTGAAATTGATTTATAATTTGTCATGTGCTCGTGTACGTGCAGGTGCCTCCTGCTTGGTGTGCGGGGATGGACAACTGCTGGGAGGCCATTGTGGACAAGTGGTTGAGTGAGGAGTACGAGCAATATCACGCCGTACGCTCACGTTGCCGTGCGATGATGCAGGGTTCCTCGCACAAACAAGGCCCCACTACCCTCAAGGAATATGCAGCCAGATATGTACGCGAATTTCATTTCGTTGTTGCTATGCTAACTTCTAAATGCATAATATCTTATTGTTGTGCTTCTTCCTGCAGACGCGGTTCCACCCCGGCCAGGAGTGCGCCTCGTTCAAGGCATATGCCTTGGCACACAAGGGCAAGGCAA
Organism: Miscanthus floridulus; assembly: GCF_019320115.1. Classification (NCBI taxonomy): domain Eukaryota; kingdom Viridiplantae; phylum Streptophyta; class Magnoliopsida; order Poales; family Poaceae; genus Miscanthus; species Miscanthus floridulus. The sequence continues at coordinate 115,362,472 of NC_089597.1, read as the reverse complement.
AGGACCCCGACCTCGTCTACAACGTGGAGGACCCGCCCGAGGCATACAACAACCTGAGCGTGCACAGGCGCCTCAGCGAGTACACGGTGATGGCGAGAGAGATCCATGGGTCAGAATTTGATCCGAGCACCGCTGACCTTGAGGGTGACATCGTCATGAGGTTGGGACCAGGTAAGCCACACGGGCGGTACTATATGGGCAACAGCACCATAGACACGGCCAACACTCAGACACTCGCCCAGATTAGAGCCCGGAGCACGAGTTTGAGTCCGACCATACGCCCACGCTCATAGCCCTAGGTGGTAGCACTCTAGGTTAGTTCTGTTGCATTTGTTGTCCATTCATTTTCTACTCGTTCTTTATTTGCATTCTAACTATGTGATAAATAATTGTAGGCCCAGATTGAAGCCCTGCAGGAGTCACAGCAGGCCTCACAGAGCCAGCTTCAGACCCTCGAGCTGTCGCACCAGGCCGAGTTGGCACAGGAGAGGGCGCGAGTGCAGGCCCAGCTTGAGGCCTTCCAGCAGGCGCACAAGGACTGGTACGAGTACATGGCCCGTTTTTCTCAGAGCATGGGCCAGCCTCCACCGCCTCCTCCGCCGCCGATGATACCGTTGGTGCCTCCACCTCCGCGCGACGGCACTCCTGTGAGTCACTTAGATGCACTCTTCACTTTCGTGTCATATAGAGCTACCTTCGACTTATACCTTAGTTTGACCTACCATAGCTTAGACCTTAGAATTTGCTTTGATCCAGATAACTCACATGTGCAATCTCATTCTAGGGACCTTCTACAGCTGGATCGAACAACGATATGCAGGGTGATCAAGACCTGGACTTGACTCCGTTTCTCCGCAGGCCTCCGACCATGTGACAGGCCATCCGACCTTGTTTGATGGGTTTGTATGTTGAACTGTGGACTTGGTTGAACTTTGTGGACTTTGGACATATGTTGATGGTGTTTGTGGACTTTGCATGGTGCTTGTCGACATATGTTGGTTATTGTGAGTGGATGTGACATTTGTGGACATATATGTGATATATATTGCCTATCTGTCATGTTATTATAATTTCCTGTGATTTTGTTGCTTATTGTGACTGGATATGCACTGAAACAAATAAAAAAAAATTCTGTGAACATATTTTACCGAGTGTAGCACTCGGTAAAACAGAGTTTCTGTCAGTTTTACCGAGTGTAGCACTCGGTAAAACAACTAACAGAACCAAATTGGTTCTGATTCTGTGAATTTTGCCGAGTGTGCCATTTTTTACTGAGTGCCGCGTCCCCACTCGGAAATATTTGACTACTTTTTACCGAGTGAGAACACTCGGTAAACATTATTCTTGAAGTTTATTTGCGGAATTGTTTTAATCACGAAAATGGTTATTCTTTTACCGAGTGTTAGGAGCTACACTCGGTAAACATTATTCAAAAAATTTATTTGCGGAATTGTTTTAATCACGAAATGCTAATTTATTTATCGAGTGCTGCTAGTGACACTCGGTAAACGTCGCCGTTAACGGTCAGTTTGGAGGCTGACGACCGTCAAGTCATAATTGTTTACCGAGTGTCATTGTAGCACTCGGTAAGTCTCTGCTCCGAGTGCGCCGATATTAGACACTCGATAAAATAACTTCACCGAGTCGTTGTTTGCCAAGTCCACTTTACCGAGTGTGGCACTCGGTAAAGAATTTGCCGAGTGTTACTCACACTCGGTAAATACACAGTATCCCGTAGTGGGAGAAGATCCTTGTCGTCAGCTATCTCGCCGAGCCCAATAGCTTAGGCCAGTTTCAATGAAGTTTTATAGAGATTTTATGGACATTAAATGACATGCCACCTCAATAAATTTGGTGAGTTAGCACAGTTTTAAGAAAGAGAGAAAATAAGAGGGTGTTTGGTTCCTCCTCCTACGATTTAGTCGTTGTCCCATCGGATGTTTGGACACATGCATGGAGTATTAAATATATATTAATTATGAAACTAATTGCACAGTTTGCAACTAATTTACGAGACGAATCTTTTAAGCCTAATTAGCTCATAATTTGACAATGTAGTGCTACAGTAAACATGTGTTAATGACTGATTAATTATGCTTAATAAATTCGTCTCGTGGAGTACTGACAGATTCTATAATTTATTTTTTTTATAAGTATCTAAATACCCCATACAATACCCTCGTATAACACCTCTAAAATTTTAGTCATCCATCAAACACCATGGCAGAGTTTCATCGTGGAGAAACTAGTGGACCCCGTTTATAATGCATTGGAAGGCGCATGAAACGCGCACTGAGGCATCTCGTTTCATCCCTTCGATCCATTGCGGCTTGCTGCGGATGCGCTCGACGCCTTAGCTCCCGCCTGATCCGCTCGTCTCCTGCAATCTCCGCTTCTCTTCGGCCTCGTCCCCTTACCTTTGGCCATCTTCTCAGGCTCCGGCAATGGCGTCTCGGCATCTCCCGTTTAGCCCGGTGAAGATGGGTCCACCCGATCTGGGGGAGGCACGCGAGTTGATTCTCCTGCGTTGGAGGAAAACTCGTTGCGGCGCGGCTTCAGGTGCGGAGGAAGAGCGCGTAGCGGCAACCACCGCAATCGCGGGGTGGCATCGTCGCCTACGCCGCTGCCGTCAAGTGCTTCTCCGCAGGCATCAAGTGTCTCGCCTGTGCTGTAGCGACCGCCCGCCTCTACTGCGTCGTGCGTCACTACCGCAACAGGCACCGCCGCCACCGGCCGCGTTATCTTCCAGTCGAGCAATGGCGAGGACAGATTCCAGTCCAGCCAGCAGCCGAATGTGGAACTCTCTTTTGTGGTCATGTCTGAAGTGATATGCCTCTTGTTTTTTTTTCAGGACTAGTACTTGCTTCTTTGAACATGCACTTGCTGCAGATCTGAACACGCGGAGTAGTCTTGTTGGTTCAGTGATTTCTTGTTTTTTTAACACGAAGTGGCAACATATTTTATATGCCACACTTGATCGTAGTACTGCATAATAATTAAATGTTACGGCTAGACTATGTAACCGTATCATGAAACTATACATTGAGAAAAGCTATTTCATTCATCAACTAAAACTTGTAAAACGGATGTGGCGCTTTTAGAAAGCATGTGTTGAAATTGTGCATTGAGACTGGCCTTAATATTGGACAGTGTTTCGTCGAGACGGCGGGAAAAGGGGGAAAAGGCCGACAATTTGGAACAATCCCGGGTCCCGCCGCCACCTTCTCTATTTGGGCCCGGAACGTCCTCTGGAACGCATATCCCAAGGCCCGCGTCTCGAAACGTCGCGGTTGAAGTCGAACCGTATGCACGTGAACTTCACGCGCGCCACACATGCGTCGTGTCCAACGAGCCCGACGTCCGGGTCGTGCTGTCAGCTCGGCCGCGCCCGCGCGCCTCCCGACCGCCGGAGTCCACACAGCTGTACGGCTCCGTGCGCTCCGACGCAACCAGCCCTTATCCGCTCTGCTGCGGCCGAGCGACCGACCGCGACGTGCATGCCGCCGTCGTCGCGCGCGCAGCGGATGCCGTGAGCGGGCCGGCAGGGCACGCCGCGCAGAGGCAAGCCGACGTGCGGCGTCTTTCTGCGTGAGACGGCGACCTCGCTCGTCGCCGTTGTAAATGCGATCGATCGAGGCCCGACGTCACGTCCGTCTGATCCCGTCGTCTCAAGACCATTGCAAGAGGGAAGAGCCCCGCGAGACCGGGAAACCAAGAATTGATATGATGGGTAACCTGCAGGAAACCGCACAACGCATGGCGTAGGACGGCCGATATATCGATCGGGATCGATGTGCATGCCTGACTGAACATGCGTGCAACGAGTATACGGGGTTTATATTTAATATTAGTTAAATGCACCAGCGGCCCTCGAACTTGTAAGGATGTGTCATTTAGGTCCACGAACTCGGAAAATACACTTTTGGGTCTCTAAATTTGTCAAGTGGTACACCGTAGGTCCATATAATACACGTAGGCACTTCTAGCTGACATGGCATAACAGCGTGGCATGTGTTTTTACATTTAACCCCTCTAATTATCTCTTCCTCCCACATCGTAGCCCATGACCAACACGGCGTGGTTCAGAGACATCCCGCAGACCCTTGAACCTTGGACGGCGCTGCTGCCGGCGTTGATGCGAACGGACACCGGCTGCCGAACACCCCCTGCTCCATCATCAGGGCAACCTCGTCAGCGCACAACCCGCAAAAAATATTGGCAGCGAGCACGGCGTGGTACGGGCTGTCCGCGGCCCACCCCGCTTGCATCTCTCGGTCACGTCCCAGTCCCACAGCGAGCTTCCAGCGGTAGGAAAGCGCGCTGTCATGCTTGGCGAGCTCGCGTCATCAGTCGATGGACACACATCTTAGGACCTTGGGCATGTGCGACATGCTTGTCAACATTCGTGGAGCTGAGTTCCGCGCGCGATGCCAGTCCTCTTGGAGGTCCTCGTCGAAGCTGACTGGGCCACGAGCGAGAAGGCGCTAGCCACGCTCGACGGCGTCCTATGTGCCGACGCTGGCCTCATGACCGCACGCGCACTCGTTGGTTGTGCAGGTGCTCGTCGAGCGACGCTTCACCTGGACGCTCGGCATGGCCACGACTTTCGTCGTCTTAGCGATCTAGCGCCTCTATGGTGTGGACGCCTCCGGCGCTGCCGCTCGCCACGGTGTCTGCAAGGACAGTGTCAGACAACACGAACCTGCTGTGCTCCATGCCTCCATCGATCAGGCCATGCTGTGCCAGCTGCACGCACTGTCCAGGAGCAGGAGTAGGAGCACTCGAGCAGAGAGTGCTCCATCATCAGCGCGGCCTTATCAGCCTAGTTGCCCACTTGCCCTGGTACTTGTCGTCGATCTTCACCACCGGCAGTGCAAGTGCATGCACAATCACGAAGAACAGTGCATACATCGCAGTGCTTGATGCATGGATGCACGCGTGCGAATCTGCATGACTCCTGCCCGGCAACGTAGCCAGGGTAGTTCGGAGCCTTGCCGCACTGGTCTACGATTAACACCTGGTTGATGGTGTATTCGAACGCGTCTTTGAATGACTCATTCACACATGCGGAGAGCACGCCCTGGCGGGACAGGCGGCTGCTTATTGGACTTGGACGTGCTGCCGGCGACGTCTTGCTGGTCGTCGGCTTCGGGCAAGGTGCCGGTGTACATGCCGGTGAACTCGTCCACAGTCAAGTCGAAGAACTTGTTGAGGCCGAGCTTTGCTTACACGCCACAGCAGCGCCCGGTGTCTTCACTAGGCCTAGGGGACGTCTTTGAACCACGCCGTGCTGGTCATGGGCTACGACGTGAGAAGAAGAGAGAATTAGAGAGGTTAAATGTAAAAACACATGCCACGCTATCTTGCCATGTCAGCTAGAAATGCCTACGTGTATTATATAGATTTGCAATCCACCACTTGACAAGTTTAAGGACTCAAAAGTGTATTTTCTGAGTTCGTGGACCTATGTGAGCAGGGCCGCTGGTGCATTTAACTCCAAATATACGATCCTGATTCCGGATCTGCCTGACTGAACATGCATGCAGATGCAGGGGCTTGCCGATAGAAGTTTTGTCATGCATTACTCGGTGACTAGCTAGTCACTCTCTGACCGCTTCTCATCTCGCACGCACAGTTCAATGCACTGCTCCACCAATTCCCGGCATGTCAGTCTGATTGAGTACGACATGCATACCACCGGTCACCATGCCCTGATGCAAACGCTACTGCAATGCAAGCTGACAGCGAAGTGGAAACCACCACCCACCACCATTAGTTCTTTTCCAAGCTAGATTGCCCTGGATCGGCCGCCGATACCATGCAAGCCACACGCTACAAGGATCGCCGGGGACGAAACCGAGCGCGCGCGCGGCTATAAAACGCCAGCCCGGTCGCTCCTCCATCGACAAGGCAGCTAGCTATATCAGCTCTAATACTAGGATCGATGTGCTCAGCTCTTGTGCGTGCCGCCGTCCAAGTTTCACTACTGCCGAACGCCGAGTAGCTTGTACGTACAGCATGGCGAGCATCTTCTTCTCCGAGGTCGCGCCGTGGCAGCTCGTCCCCGCCGTCGCCCCGCCGAGGCAGGCCAAGCTCGACACCATCGTCGAGGACGAGGAGGACATCTCCAGCGTCGTCAGCATGGCGCACGACGCGGCCGCCGGGTGCTGCTGCTTCCAGGGTGGGGCTTCTTCTTCGTCATCGTCAGCTTCGGTGGCGGGAGGCGGCTGCTCCTGAACCGGCCTCTACTGCGGCCGGCGCGCACCAGAGTCGTTGTTGAGGTGAAATTATCGTGTGTGCGCTCGGGACATATATACCCTTGATGAATCTCTCTCTCTCTCTCTCTCTCTCTCTCTCTCTCTCTCTCTCTCTCTCTCTCTCTCTCCCTCCCTCCCTCCCTACCTACCTACCTACCTACCTACCTATCTATCTATCTATCCTCTCTCTTTCTATAAATAAATAAAGAAAGAAGAAAGTTTATATATGTATGTGTCCTTAGCAATTATATTTAGACGTTGCAAAAGGGCATGACACATCGGTTTGTGTAACTATATGTATGCAATACTTTACTATGTTGTTGACGAAGTGACTCTCACGAGAGTTCATGCATTCCATGTAATTATCTTGGTGGTGGTTTTGTGTGTATGTAATTAGTTTACCATTGTCACTAATTTGTTGGAACGGTTTTTTTTTTTTTTTTTTTGCTACCGACCTTATAAAAATCATACTTTACTAGGATGTACACTTAAGGTTTAATTATTCTTGTAGCATGCTCTAACTTAATTACTCTCAAACCAAAATAGTTTTACAACCTAGCTAGAGTCAATCATATCAACTAGTTTATAGCTAATTTAGAAAAACAAAAGTCACACAAGTGGAAGCCACATACTTGGCAAGCAAAGTGCTAAGCATAGAAAGGACGAACTCTTGAAGATGCAACGATATATCCTATTGGTTGCCAAATCTCACAACCCCTATTTCACAATTCATGTTGGAGCTCCACCGAGATATGCTATAGGTCTTTAATCTCTCGCAGTCACGATTGGATTTGCCACACAAGCCATCCACCGACCAAAGGCTAGCGCCGTCAGTTAGTAAGTCTCACCAACGCCACCCACTTAATCACCTTGACATCGTGTACACTACTAAGCTGTAACACCCTCGGTGTTACACCCTAAACAAACCACTAAACCATGTCATGAGCATCATGTTTATGTGATAAAGCATATGATAAAGTGTGTAGATCAATTTCTTGTAACCTAAAATGACTAATAAAAATGCTAAATGAAAGTTGATTCAATAGCTCATGTATATCAAGTATGGTTGAAAACCAATTTTTATTAAGCAAAAGTATTATAGAACATGTGTGTGACACCTAAATAAGGTTTGAAGTACAAACTTTGTAGATAACAATGCAACTCTTACTGTAGAAAAAGAGCATTGCTAGCTAGTATTTCTAATGGCCTAAAAATGGAACCTGAAACTGAATCTAGCTCAAGACTTAGAAGATTTTCAAGTTTGAAAACAGGGTGACGATGCTATATTGACGAATTAATTTCGTGCAATTTAGCTAGGCAGTGGTGTCATGTTTTAGCTCATGTTGGTAGTCTGATATGCTCGCTTTAACATAGTGAAGGTGGTTTGGTCTCAACTTCCATAGTCCGATTGTTATTGATGCTTTAAAATTCGTGCACATCACTTGCTCGGTCTATTGCGCGGTCACCATGCGCCTGTGCTCGCCGTGGTCATCCTGGCTGGGCCACGCGTGCGAGGCCACATTGCTAGACCAGGGTCGCTCTCGGCCGGTCGTGGCTTGGCTACGGCCTGGCCACCACTAGCCGCTGCCGCACGGAGCCGCTACTGCTGCTTGCCTAGTCGTGCGGTGCTGCTGGCTGCCCTGCCGCTCTTGCCGCACTGCTGCCCTTGTCCCGTGCCGTGGCGCAGCTACTGCCGGTGTCGTCGCCTTGCCATCGCGTCCGCACCCCCTTGCTGTAGGGTTATGAGGATGCTACGCTAGCCGGAAAACAAAAATTTCGACCTCATAAACCAAGATCTACTGCTAGTTATAGATCACGTGATTACCACTAGACGCGCAGGTGCAGCGGAAGCGACTCGATATAGTCGAACACGTCGTAGCAGTGCCATGCAGTTGCGAGGTCGTCCGTCTGTCCGTCCCCTTCGTACGGTTCATCCTTGTGCTCCAGATGCAGCACCTCCGAGGTATCCACACGTACAAGGAGGAAGCGTTGCGCCTCCGGACTGCTAGGTTCACGAGGAACAGCAGGTGCAGGCGTAGGATGGGAGGCGGCGGCTGCCAAAAGGCGTGGATTGATTTGCCCCGTTGCCCCACCCCACATATTTATAGGCGTCCCTAATGAGATCCCGAGTTGTGTAAGGAAAATAGACCCTAGGCCCATTTACTTTGGATTTTGGTGTTTGATGACCAACACAACCAAATTGGACTAATGAATTTGTAAGTGTTTGTTTTGTAGTCCAACAGGGTGCAAGACGTGACTTGGACGAATGCGACGTGATGATCTGATGATCAACACCTTAAGCAAGACCTTAGGAGCACAAGAAAAGACCCAAGATATCAAGCAAAGTCCAAGCATGAAGATAGAAACCAAACCGTACACAAGATCGTGAAGAAACGAGCTCGCAGAGGCGACCGGACGTTGGACCGAACGCTGGAAGCGTGACCGGACGCTGGACCGGTGGCTCGGCAGATAGGCGACCGGACGCAAGGATCGGACGCTGGCGGCAACCGATCGGACGCAAGAACACAACGTCCGATCGAGTACAGAAAGGTTCTAGAGCGGCATATCTACGACCGAACGCGTCCGGTGGCAGGCGACCAGACTCTAGCCAGCGTCCGGTCAGTGTTTTTGCTGGCTCAATGTCCGGGACGACCGAACGCGTCCGGTCAGGACGATTCAGCGTCCGGTCAGTAGCAGTTTCGCAGGAATTCGACTCCAACGGCTACTTTCTTAGTGGGGCTTATAAATACAACCCCTAACCGGCCATTTGAATGAAGTGGAGCTGAGGGAACATACCAAGGGTGTTGATACACTATTTTAGTGATCTCCACTTGCATAGTGCTTAGTGTTTGATTAGGTGATTAGCATAAGTGCTTTGCGAAGTACTTAGGTTGATTAGACCACCGCTTATGCGCTTGCTCTAGGTTTATGCCTAGTGTTTAGTGAGGTTTGCATACCTCTTGCCACCCCGTGCTTGCGAGCACAAGTGTTGTACATCGGAGGGGCTTGAAGTCTTGCGAGATCACACCAACCGCGTTTGTGGTGTGGCCGCCACCGTGTACCGGAGGGTACAAGGCCCGCGGCGTTTCGGCCGAAAGCTTGATAGCGAAGACGGCGGCGAGCATCCAGGAGAGGCTTGCCGAGAGGCACATCAGAGACCCACTTACGCATGGGGAAGGCCTGAGGCTATCCATGGAGTTACTCGACCAGGAGCTTGGCCCTTGTGAGGGATTCCTTGTGAGGGGCTCCAACGAGGACTAGGGGGAAGCTTGCGCGCTTCTCGATACCTCGATAAAAATACCGGAGTCATCGACGGAAGTTTGTATATCTCTACCTTGCTCTTTACCTTCCGCATTTACATTGATTACATTACTACATTTGCGGTAGAGATAGCAACACACTAGCAAAACCATAATTGTACATCTAGATAGTTTATCTATTGCATAGGTTTTGCTAGGATTTGAAAAGGAGGCCATAGTTTAGAGTTAGATTTTTAGGTTGCCTAATTCACCCCCCTCTTAGGCGTCATGGTCCCTTTAATTGGTATCAGAGCTGGTTGGCTCACATTTGGACCTTTGGCTTAACCGCCGTTGTGCCGACGCTATTGTAGAGTGGTTGGGATAGATACCGCTAGGCCTCCTCAATTTGATGGCACTAACTTCCTCTACTATAAGGCTAGAATGGCTTGCCACCTTGAGGCGGTTGATTTAGGTGTATGAAGAGTCACTCATGATGGGATGAAACCTATTAAGAATCCCGAAAAGCCCACAAAGAGTGACGAAAAAGAAATACATTTTAATGCTAGAGCTAAGAATTGCTTGTTTGAATCATTTAGCATGGATGTGTTTAACCAAGTGTTCACCTTAAATACGGCACATGAAATTTGGTTAAAACTCCAAGAGCTCCATGACGGCACAAGTAATGTCCATGAGTAACAACATTGTCTAGCTAAGCAAAATTATGATTCCTTTGCTATGAATGATGATGAGCTTGTTCGTGATATGTATTCTCGATTGAATCTAATTATCAATGAGCTCCATTCAATAGGATTGTTAAAGCTAGATGATGCGGACATCGTGAGGAAGATCATCTCCATTCTACCACAAAAGAAATATGCAAGCATCATCACCATCCTTCACAACATGGAGAACTTGAGCACCATGACCCCAGGCATTGTCATTGGCAAGCTAGTGGCATTTGAAATGTCACGTAAGATGGGTCAAGGAGAAGCATCTTCATCAAGCAAAGGCAAAGCTCTCGCTTGTAGCGAGAAGAAAAAGATGAAGGGCAAGAAAGTTGAGTTAAGCTCAAGCTCAAGCTCCTCAAGTGAAGAAGAAGAAGAAGATGAGGATGACGATGATGATGAACAAGAATCAAGTGATGATGATCAATCTTCCTCCTCCACCTCCGACCTTGATGAAGAATCAATCAAACTTATCAAAAAGGTGGAGAAGATGATCGTAAGGCTCAATGTCAAGGGTGTACCCATCCAAATTCAAGACCTCGTTTTCACTAATCAAAGAAACGAGCAAAGAAAGAGAGGATGCTATGGATACGGCGAGTTGGGGCACTTTGTGGAAGTTTGTCCAAACAAGCCCACACCCAAGGCAAAGAAGAAGGCGTGCAAGAACAAAGCCCTTACATCAATAAGGTCATGGGATGATTCTTCAAGTGAAGAAGATCATCACAAGAGGCAAGGGCGCAAGCACTCATCATCAAGCTCTTCTCGTGTGTGCCTTATGGCATGAGGTAATAAAAGCTCATCCTCTAGTGAGAGCGATAGTGATGATGATTTGCCTTCTTATAATACAATTGTGCAACAAAATCTTAAATATGCTAAAGTTTGCACTAGTCAACAAAAGAAGCTCAAAAATTTAAAAGAAGAGCTAGGTAGTTCACAAGAAGCATACAAAAATTTGCTTGAACAATATGAAAACTTTGCAAATCTCAATGTTGAACTATCTACTAAAATTGAGCAACTTGAGGCTAGTGCAACAACAAATGCATGCACAATCAATGATGAGCAACTTTTAAAGAAAAATGAAAAATTAAAAGAAAAGTTAGCTAGCTCACAAAATGATTATCAAAGTTTGCTTGCTAAATTGGAAATCATGTGCAAACATTGTGATGAGCTAACTAATAAAGTTGCTAATCTTGAAGCCGTCAAAAATACCCCCACCAAGGCATCTAAAAAGAAAAGTTCTATCATTAAAAAGGATGCCTCTACTTCTTGCAATGATTTATGTTTAGACTCACCTTTGTGCAACCAAGTTTGTGTTGAGAAAGTTGTTGTAGATACATACACACAAGAGGTTGCAAAGGAAAATGAGCAACTCAAGCAAGAAGTAGCTCGCCTCACCAAGGACTTGACTCAAGTGAAAGGCAAGGCGAAGCAAACCCAACTTCATCAAGATAACACCATCAAGGGAGTGAAGAAGCTTGATGAAGGACAAACCGTTGTTTGTTACGTATGCCACAAGGAAGGTCACAAGTCCTATGAGTGCAAGGTGAAGAATGGGGGAGAAGCAAAGAAGAAGGAGAAAAAGCAAACAAGCAAGCTCTCCAACACCTACACCAACAAGGTAGACAAGAAGGCCTCCACACCTTATCTCTTGAAGAAGAAGAAAAATGACAAGGTGGTGGCTATCAAGGTGAACAAGCAAGCCAACAATAAGGTCAAACGCTTTTGGGTGCCAAAGGAAATCATTTCAAACATGAAGAGCACCAAGAAGGTTTGGATCCCAAAAGGGAAGTGAGAAGTTCGTCGGAAATCGGGAAATTTGGAGACTTGGCAAAGTTTGGGTGCATTTCATGGGGTGCATTATGATGGACAAAGTCATTGCCAAGTGGGTTAGTGAATACTATGGACCCAAATTCCCCTTCTCATGTTAGGTAACTAGATGTTATTACTTTCAATTAGTTTTCATTTCAATTGGTATTGTTTTTTAATTGATACACTCTTAAAGCATCTAGTTATCTTTCATGCCTATGTTTGCATTTACATGCTTAAATCTTCTGTCATGCATTCAATAGGTATATCATATGGTAGGCTTGCTCGGTTTCATGATCAACCCTTGGAGCAAACCTACATGGTTTAAAATTGTTTAGGAGCACGGCACATAGCTTGTTTTACAATTATTTATCTAATATGTGCCAAAGTCTAAATTGTAGATAATCTCTCCCAAATATCATCTTTCAAATGGTATTTTGATACTTAAATCAATGTGCACAAATTTTACAAGTGTTCAACACTTGTGTGCACAAATTTAGGGGAGCTTAATCTACAAGTTGGATGCCTTGAGACTAACACCTTTTCAAGCTTATCTTGTGTGTAGTGGTCTCATTGCAAGGAAAATGGAGTCCCCGGAGGAAAGCATTATACTTCAATTGGTAGAAATCAAATTGATTTTCATATGTGGTATTTCTAAACCGATATCACCATGTTGATCTCTCTTTGATATTTATTTGCTTTCTCCATGCATTATATAGATTAACCTCTCTTGTACAATAAATTGCTAATTATGCATATGCTTTGCTTTCTATCATATGTATGCATATATTTAGGGGGAGCTTAGTCTATATAAAGTGAGAGTCAAATTTTGTGATCCATTTCACTCTCTATACAAAGGATCACGGAATTTGACCCTTTCTTGTGCTACTAATGTCTTCCTTTTCGGTGTTTGATGCCAAAGGGGGAGAATTTGAAGGACCAAAGGCAAGCATCAAGTTGATGTCTACAAGTGGTAATGGTCTGAAAAAGGGAGGAAAGTGAATTATGGGTTAGTCTAAGTAATGGGAGATTTTTTTAGAAAGCTAGGCTTTAATCCATAATATCACATGGGGACATTTGCAAGGGCAAGACAAGCTTTTAAGTAAAGTTTTAATTGGTATCTGTCAATTAGTATCATATAACCTTGCCCTTCGCATTGCATCCTAGCAAGTAGGTAATTTTTAACTTCCAAATTCTTATTATTTGCTTGTTTTGGTCGTGTTGTCATCAATCACCAAAAAGGGAGAGATTGTAAGGAAAATGGACCCTAGGCCCATTTACTTTGGATTTTGGTGTTTGATGACCAACACAACCAAATTGGACTAATGAATTTGTAAGTGTTTGTTTTATAGTCCAATAGGGTGCAAGACATGACTTGGATGAAGGTGATGTGATGATCCGATGATCAACACCTTAAGCAAGACCTTAGGAGCACAAGAAAAGACCCAAGATATCAAGCAAAGTCCAAGCATGAAGATAGGAACCAAACCATACGCAAGATCGTGAAGAAACGAGCTCGCAGAGGCGACCGGACGTTGGACCGGACGCTAGAAGCACGACCGGACGCTGGACCGGTGGCTCGGCAGACAGGCGACCGGATGCAAGGACTGGACGCTGGCGGCAATCGACCGAACGCAGGAACACAGCGTCCGATCAAGTACAGAAAGGTTCCAGGGCGGCATATCTACGATTGAACGCGTCCGGTGGCAGGCGACCGGACGCTAGCCAGCGTTCGGTTAGTGGTTTTGCCGACTCAACGTCTGGGACAACCGGACGCGTCCGGTCAGGACGATTCAGTGTCCGGTCAGTAGCAGTTTCATGGGAATTCGACTCCAACGGCTACTTTCTCAGTGGGGCTTATAAATATAACCCCCAACCGGCCATTTGAAGGAAGTGGAGCTGAGGGAACATACCAAGGGTGTTGATACACCATTTTAGTGATCTCCACTTGCATAGTGCTTAGTGTTTGATTAGGTGATTAGCGTAAGTGCTTTGCGAAGTACTTAGGTTGATTAGACCACCGCTTATGCGCTTGCTCTAGGTTTATGCCTAGTGTTTAGTGAGGTTTGCATACCTCTTGCCACCCCGTGCTTGTGAGCACAAGTGTTGTACATCGGAAGGGCTTGAAGTCTTGTGAGATCACACCAACCGCGTTTGTGGTGTGGCCGCCACCGTGTACCGGAGGGTACAAGGCCCGTGGCATTTCGGCCAGAAGCTTGATAGTGAAGATGGCGGGGAGCATCCGGGAGAGGCTTGCCGAGAGGCACATCGGAGACCCACTTGCGTGTGGGGAAGGCCCGAGGCTATCCACAGAGTTACCCAACCGGGAGCTTGGCCCTTGTGAGAGATTCCTTGCGAGGGGCTCCAACGAGGACTAGGGGGAAGCTTGCGCGCTTCTCGATACCTCGGTAAAAATACAAGAGTCGTCAACGGAAGTTTGCATATCTCTACCTTGCTCTTTACCTTCCGCATTTACATTGATTACATTACTACATTTGCGGTAGAGATAGCAACACACTAGCAAAACCATAATTGTACATCTAGATAGTTTATCTATTGTATAGATTTTTCTAGGATTTGAAAAGGAGGCCATAGTTTAGAGTTAGATTTTTAGATTGCCTAATTCAGCCCCCTCTTCGGCGTCACAGTCCCTTCAAGTTGGAGGCCCATTAGTAACCCTAAGCCTTGTCTAATTCAGATCCAATCCAAACTAGGCTTCCAGCCCCTTAAGCGTGCGACCCTATGAGTTCATGCACATATAGACATAGCCTGAGTACTCCTACTCGGCCATTAGTTGATAGCGGCCTCTAGCAAGGCATGTCAACTCCTATGCGTATGCAAAGATCATATCAGACGAACCACCACAAAACCACATACTTGTTATTCCCTTGCCACACGATATTTGGTCCAACTCATAGGTTAACACTTAACCCAAGCACGGCCATGCATTTCTTGATCTAATCATTAGAGTGATCCAGTGATATCTCTCTCATATATAGAGAGGGGCAAATTCCATCTTGAATGTCTATGTCTCAAAGTATGTTTCCCGACAAACCCGAAAACCACCTTTATAACTACCCTGTTACGGAGTAGCATTTGATAGTCCCTGAGTAGGTTGTTTCACATCTTGAATACATACAATAATCTCAGGTCTAAGGACATAACGTACATGATGTGAATAGAGATAATAACAACATCTCACGTTGGGTCAGTCCAGCCCCATGTCATACATGTGCCCACATTATTAGTTTGACATCTCCATGTCAATGACTTGTGAAACATAGTCATCAACTAATAATATGCTGATCCATTATTCATGTGTGTTCACACACAAACTCTGACCAAGGACAACATTAGAATAACCATTCAAGTAAAAGAGTTTCACAAACAATTCACATAATTGCTAATCGATACATGTTGTCTTTAATGGAAATTCAATGAACTCATAATATATCATGCATATAAGGCAATATAATCATCTCTATGATTATCTCTAGGGCATACTCCTAACAATCTCCCACTTGCACTAGAGTTAATCTTGAAGATATCTAATACCCATAGCTCTTATGTGCGCCTCATGCTTAGGCTGTGGAAGAGCCTTTGTCAAAGGATCTGCAACATTCAAATCTATGTGTATCTTGCACATCTTGATTTCATCTCATCTAACGAACTCTCAAATGAGGTGAAATTTCTGCAGTACATGTTTGCTCTTTTGGTGATTCCTTGGCTCCTTAGCCTGCGCAATTGCCCCATTGTTGTCACAATGTAGATTCAATGGGCTGGACACATTCAGAAACACACCAAGTTCAATGAGGAACCTCCTCATCCAAACACCTTCCTTCGTAGCTCCAGAAGCTGCAATGTACTCGGCCTCTGTTGTAGAATCGGTCACCATCTCCTGCTTGGAACTTTTCCAACTTACAGCACCACCATTTATTATGAACACAAAACTTGATTGAGACTGTGAATCATCCGTGTTAGTTTGAAAGCTCGCATCGGTGTAACCATTTACAACGAGCTCCTCCTCACCTCCATAGATTAGGAACACATCTTTAGTCCTTCTCAAGTACTTAAGAATGTTTTTAACAAGTGTCCAGTGACTCTCTCCTAGATCAGCTTGGTACCTGCTCGCAACACTTAGAGCATATGAGACATCTGGGCGAGTACATATCATGGCATACATGATGGAACCAACTACCGAGGCATATGGAACCTTACTCATGCGCTTTCGCTCATCAGCTGTCGAAGGACACTATTTATCGCTAAAGCGCATACCATATGACATAGGCAAGAACCCTTTCTTGGACTGTTCCATGTTGAATCGTTTCAACACCTTGTCATTGTACATATCTTGGCTTAATCCTATAAGCCTCTTCGATCTATCTCTATAGATCTTGATGCCCAAAATAAATGCTGCTTCTCCTAAATCCTTCATAGAAAAACTATCATTCAATGATGTCTTTATGGATTGCAACATAGGAATGTCATTCCCAATCAATAATATGTCATCCACATACAAGATTAGAAATACAACAGCGCTCCCACTTTCCTTCTTGTAAACACAAGGTTCTTCATTCTGACGGAAGCCAAACCCTTTGACCACTTCATCAAAATGAATGTTCCAACTCCAAGATGCTTGCTTTAACCCATAAATGGATTTCTGAAGCCTGCATATTTTTCTAGCATTTTTTGGATCAACAAAACCTTCGGGCTGTATCATATACACGTCCTCATTCAAATTTCCATTTAGAAAGGTTGTTTTAACATCCATCTGCCATATCTCATAATCGAAATAAGCAGCTATTGCTAGAATGATCCGGATAGATTTAAGCATCGCTACCGGCGAGAAAGTCTCATCGTAGTCAATTCCTTGAACTTGCCGAAAACCCTTTGCAACAAGTCGAGCTTTATAGATGTGAACATTTCCATCCATATCCTTTTTCTTTTTATAGATCCATTTGCACTCTATGGGTCTAACCCCATTAGGCGGGTCAACCAAGTTCCAAACTTGATTGTTTCCCATGGAATCTATCTCAGATCTCATGGCACTTTGCCATTTCTCAGAATCTGGGTCCATCATTGCTTCCGCATAAGTCACAGGTTCGTCATTGTCTAACAATAACAAATCCCCATGCAACTCACGGATTCTTGCTGACCTTCGTGGTTGTGGCGGTGTTTCTATTGCCACAGGCATCTCAACTTGTTCTGCTACATTAGCATCACTCGTAGAGTCCTTCCCAACTGGCTCATCTTGAACTTCTTCAAGATACGCCTTCTATCCACTTTTCTCTCTTTTGAGAAACTCTTTCTCTAAGAAAACACCGTTCCGAGCAACAAACACTTTGCCATCTGATCGGTTGTAGAAGTAATACCCTAAAGTTTCCTTTGGATATCCCATGAAAAAACATTTGTCTGATTTGGGTGTTAGTTTATCTGACATAAGTCGTTTGACATAAACTTCACAACCCCAAATTTTTAGAAAAGACAAACTGGGACTCTTACCAGTCCACATCTCATGTGGTGTCATAACTACTGACTTAGATGGTACCCTATTCAATGTGAAAGCGGCTGTTTCTAGAGCGTATCCCCAAAATGATAATGGTAGGTCTGATTGGCTCATCATAGACTGAACCATGTCCAACAAAGTCTGATTACGTCGCTCAGACATGCCATTTCTCTAAGGCATTCCAGGTGGCATAAGCTGTGGAACAATTCCGCAACTCTTTAGATGATTGCTAAACTCGTGGCTCAAATATTCGCCTCCACGATCAGATCGCAAAGACTTAATTTTCTTGCCATGTTGATTCTCTACTTCACTCTGAAACTCCTTGAACTTTTCAAATGTCTCAGACTTATGTTTCATTAAGTAGACATAGCCATATCTACTAAAGTCATCAGTGAAGGTTATGAAGTATTGGAATCCGCCTCTTGCTGTCGTACTCATTGGTCCACACACATCAGTATGTATGAGTTCTAGCAAGTCTGTCGCCCTCTCAGGAAAACCTATGAAAGGCATCTTGGTCATCTTGCCCAGCAGGCAAGCCTCACATGTCTCGTATGATTCAAAATCTAACGAAGTTAAATGCCCATCAGAATAGAGCCTCTTCATGCGATTCTCACTTATATGACCTAAACGACAATGCCACATATAGGTAGGACTTAACTTATTAAGCTGAGGCCTTTTAGCACTTATATTACAGATAGGAGCATCTTCAAGATTTAAAATAAATAACCCATTCACAGTGGATGCAGAAGCCACAAACATGTCATTTTTAGAGATCACACAACCATTGTCTTTACTCACAAATGAATAACCATCCTTCATCAAACATGAAGGTGACACAATGTTTTGACTTAAACTAGGAACAAAATAACAATTATTCAAATCCATAATAAATCCTGACGGGAGATGGAGTTGCATCGTCTCGACGTTCAACGCAGCAACTCTTGCATTATTGCCCACACGGAAATCAACTTCTCCCTTTTCCACGCTTCTAGTTCTTATCATTCCCTGCATCGTATTGCAAATATGAGCAACCAATCCGGTATCAAATACCCAAGAATTAATATAAGAATTAGCAAGGAAAATGTCTGTAACATAAACAACAAGTGTACAAGCTGCGGGAGTACCTTTACTGCCGTGATCCTTTATGGATTCCAGGTAAAGCTTGCAGTTCCTCTTCTAGTGACCTTTCCCATGACAATGAAAGCACTCAGCATTAGCAGGTGGTCCAGCCTTGGGTGCAGGTGGGTTTGGCTTAGAGATCTCGTCTTTAGCCTTGCCCTTTTTCTTCTTCCAAGAATTGCCCTTCTTAAACTTAGGCTTGTTTTGGACCGCCATCACGTGGCTACTGCCAGCACCTTTCTTGATATCAACCTCTATTGTTTTAAGCATGCCACATAACTCATTCAAGCCCTTCTCCGCCCCATGCATATGGTAGTTCGTGACAAAATTTCCATAGCTAGGTGGAAGAGACGCGAGAATAAAATCAGTAGCTAATTTAGGGCCAATTGGGAAGCCCAGCTTCTCCAACCTCTGAGTGTAACCAACCACTTTGATCACATGTGGCCCAACTGCTGCGCCCTCTGCTAGCTTGGTTTCAGCAAAAGACTTTGAGACATTGAACCTTTTAGTCCTGGCTTGAGTCTAGAACATATCATTGAGCGCCACGATCATATCGTGCGCTGCATGGTTATTGTCAAACTGCAACTACAGATCTGGTTCCATACAAGCAAGCATAAGGCAACTCACTTCAAGATCAGCATCACATGCTCTCTTGTAAGCGTTTTTCTCTGCAGCAGGTGCATTATCAGCAGGCTCATCTGGTAATGGGGTGTCTAGAATTTCTTCCTTTTTCTCTACCCTGAGAACAATTCTCAGGTTGCAGATCCAATCCGCATAGTTTGTTCCATTCAACTTATCTTTCTCAAGAATTGAACGCAAAGTAAATGGTTGATTGCTAGGTGCCATTTATCTACAACAAAAGTAATGCAAAATACTAAGACAATGTATCCAAGATAGAGTAAACAATATTAAAACTTTAATATAATCTACTCCCACTAAAATCAATATCCCTGTATTGAAACTTAGTGATTCAAGACCCACAACTAACAAGTCTACTAGTGAGCTTTAGCATCACCACTAGAAGACATGGTAGATTGGTAAGCAACTCTTTGCTAATCATATCACATATGACTCTTGTTGTTGGGTAGCATCTCTATGCTTTGGTGCCCAACTACTCATGCTCCAAGGTCCCTAACCGTTAGGATGACCTTGTTCAAGTAACCAACCCTTCTGCTGTAAGTATCCGATATGAACCTGTCTAGTCAAGGAAAACCAGTGGCACCCTAATTTCATAGACCCACCACTGATTGTACAAAACACCTGACAGTGCAAGGTTTGGGGAAGCATTTTAACTTAAACATTGCCGAGGGATCGTTCTACTTCACCATCGCATGTAGACAAAAACATTATCGCACGTGAAAGTAGAATATAGTAAGAACGGCATTAACACAGAGATATGACATGGTATAGCCCAATGTTCCTTTGGGGATCTCCATCTCCATTTAACTATTCCTCATGATGATCTCCATCTCCATGATCCATGTATGCCATCCTTCAGTGATGAGTCCACCAAGACTAGCTATCACTAATGCAAGGCAGTGAAAAAGATTACATAGTCGTGGATAGGATCATCACAGTTTGGCACGCAGGCCATTACATCAATTTGACAATATCTTAGTGGCTCCAGCCATATTGTCATACTCATGACATGCAAGTCATGAATTAATTACATACATGCATCACATACACATAAGGGCTATACCAGTCACAAATTCCTACAAAATAGAGTTAACCGATTCTGATGTCTAATCTTAAAACGCCGAAAACACCATCTTTCTAGCCTTTTTTCGCAAATCTAATTTCACCAAAACTAGCAAAGCCGGTGAGAATTGGATGTAAATTTTTTTTCTCTACAATTTTCATATAGAATTCGTCTCAATCTGAGGTCGTATGCAAAAGTTATGGCTGTTTTACCGAACAACACTTTTTCTTGCACCCCGGTGCCTAGCAGTAGATCCAATCTATCACCGTTGCGCATCACATGTGCTTGGCACTTGACCTAGGTTCAATTCGATCAATCTGATTGATCTCTATCTTGACATGACTGGATTTACATGTATCACTTAACTCGGATGGCGGAATTCTGACCGGTACGAGTAGGTCGTTACAAGACCAACACGGTAAAAACATGAACCATGATCAGAGACTCATCTACAACTACGCATATCTCCATACGCACTCATCCGAACCTATAACAATGTAGTAATGGCTCTGATACCACTGTAGGGTTATGAGGATGCTACGCTAGCCGGAAAACAAAAATTTCAACCTCATAAACCAAGATCTACTGCTAGTTATAGATCACGAGATTACCACTAGACGCGCAGGTGCAGCGGAAGCGACTCGATGTAGTCAAACGCGTCGTAGTAGTGTTGTGTAGTTGCGAGGTCGTCCATCCGTCCATCCCCTTCGTACGGTTCATCCTTGTGCTCCAGATGCAGCACCTTTGAGGTATCCACACATACAGGGAGGAAGCGTTGCGCCTCCGGACTGCTAGGTCCATGAGGAACAGCAGGTGCAGGCGTAGGATGGGAGGCGGCGGCTGCCAAAAGGCATGGATTGATTTGCCCCATTGCCCCACCCCACATATTTATAGGCGTCCCTAATGAGCTCCCAAGTTGGAGGCCCATTAGTAACCCTAAGCCTTGTCTAATTCGGATCCAATCCGAACTAGGCTTCCAGCCCCTTAAGCGTACGACCCTATGGGTTCACGCACACATAGACATGGCCCGAGTACTCCTACTTGGCCATTAGTTGATAGCGGCCTCTAGCAAGGCATGTCAACTCCTATGCGTATGCAAAGATCATATCAGACGAACCACCACAAAACCACATACTTGTTATTCCCTTGCCACACGATATTTGGTCCAACTCATAGGTTAACACTTAACCCAAGCACGGCCATGCATTTCTTGATCTAATCATTAGAGTGATCCAGTGATATCTCTCTCATATATGGAGAGGGGCAAATTCCATCTTGAATGTCTATGTCTCAAAGTATGTTTCCCGACAAACCCGAAAACCACCTTTATAACTACCCTGTTACGGAGTAGTGTTTTATAGTCCCTGAGTAGGTCGTTTCATATCTTGAATACATACAACAATCTTAGGTCTAAGGACATAACATACATGATGTGAATAGAGATAATAATGACATCTCACGTAGGGTCAGTCCAGCCCCATGTCATACATGTGCCCACATTATTAGTTTGACATCTCCATGTCTATAACTTGTGAAACATAGTCATCAACTAATAATATGCTGATCCATTATTCATGTGTGTTCACACACGAACTTTGACCAGGGACAACATTAGAATAACCATTCAAGAAAAAGAGTTTCACAAACAATTCACATAATTGCTAATCGATACAGGTTGTCTTTAATGGAAATTCAATGAACTCATAATATATCATGGATACAAGGCAATATAATCATCTCTATGATTATCTCTAGGGCATACTCCTAACACTTGCACCTCCGTGTTGCTGCTAGCCCGGTCTGATGCCTGCCACTGCTACGCCCACATGGCTAGGCTCGCCATCATCTTGCCATTTATGGCACTGCGGCCACGCGGGCTGTGCCCGATCGTGGACGCACGCGGTTGGTCCACAGTGTCTGCGCGCGTGTTTGCCCGATCGTGTCAGCCGTGTCCCACCAAGATGAGGTCGAGCTGAGCCCCACCTCTCTATCTCTCTCTGCTTCCATGGCCGACTAGGCTGCGTCATTAAATCTGTTAGGGAGAGATCATCTCGAGCCAATTTGTCGTGTCGTTGGCTTCACTATCAAGTCGCCTAGCCACCCAACCCCACCCCGCCTTGGACCGAGCCCAGCCAAGCTTCAATTTTGGCGTTTCCTTGCCGCCGGGCCGATAAGGCCGTGTGCGTCAAAAGCCAATGGTAGTTCCCGATCAAATCCCCCCCCCGTAGCCAATTCATCTGCACCACTAGCCTCACCTTGACTCCCTCTCGACCCTACGTGCGCGAGCGGAACCGCTACCGCCTCCCCAATGCCACTTATGCGGCCGTGTCCATCGTGGCTCATTGCCGAGCTCATAGCGCGCACGTGGCCAACCCATCCCCGACCTCCTCTGCTACAACCACCACACCAGTCGAGCCCGTGGTAAGTCCCTAGTGCTCGCTCGCTAGTCGGTTAGGTCCTTAGGTGCCCTGGTTCGGTAGAATCGTCGTGCCACCATTGCGGATGGCCGCGCATCGCCATAGCTTGCTCCAGCGAGTCCCGTCGCCCTGCATTGCCGCTTAGCGTAGGCATTTAGGCTGTAGTTAGAGGTCAGCCTGACCGATGGGCCTGTGTGAGCCTCTGGTAGCCGGTGTAGCCACCCAATGCCAATGATCGCCGTGCTGCCATGCACGGGTTACCAGGCGTGTGTATGTGGGAAAATTAGAGGAACGCCAGGGGGTTAAGTGAAGAGGTCAGAGAGAGAAAGAATTAGTAAACAGATGGTGATGTAGTTTTAGAAAAGATCAGGGTCTCTTTTGCAAAAGAGAAGTGCCCGCGTGGGTTTCGCTCTTGGGCCACGTTGATGGACCGGCTGACATGCGTGGTCCGCCCGTTTGCGGGCCACGAGGTCGGTTTTGTTTTTTCTTTTTCTTAGAAATAGGTAATAGCTTTCTATTTTAATTTCTGAGCTAGATTTGTATAATTAATATAAATATGTATATGTGTCCAAAAATTGTGAAACTAATTTTGTTAGGTTTCTAAAATCATTGTCTACCTTATAGTGTAGTTAGTTCATACATATCTGTGTTGATACTAAAGGTTATTAAATCATTTGAAAGTGCTTAATATTATTAAGGTAATTATTGTAGGAATTTTTGTGGTAAATTGGTGATAGCTTTAATCCTAATATTTTTACAGTAGCTTCATTGTATTATTATGTGTTCACTGTAATTTTTATAGCCTTAGACTGGACTAAACATTAGGATAGTTAAATGTTCTATATTTAAATATACATTAAATGTTTAATAGAAATAAAGGCATACCATTGAATTACGAAACTAGGTGCTTGTTAGTTGAATTCAATATCTTGCTTGATGAAGATGATAGTTAGCTTAGTATCTTAGTCATTAGAGCTAGCTTAGTAGCTTAACATGTGTATTCTTATTTTAAGAGTTGCTGCTGCCTAAATACTAAATTGTTGCATCATCATCATCGCATGCATATAGAGAACGAGTTGGTGGGGATCGTGACCACCGGCGAGCCCAAGTTCGAGGAGATCGTTGAGGAGTACGAGGAGGAGATTCTTGTGCAGGAGGAGGTCTCGGAGCCGCCACTGACTGACTCAGCTGACACCGTGCCTGCCCAAGGCAAGCCCCGGTGCATAACCCTTATTTTTTATATTCACCGTAAATATATGTGATGTGCATTTATGTTATAGGAATTCTATGGAAACCACATGCGTATATATATATATATATATATATATATATATATATATATATATATATATATATATATATATATATATATATAGTGCAGGTTCGAGTAGCTGCTATGCTTAGGTTGTCGGTAGCGTTAGTAACCTGCCGTTACTCACAATAGGTGATTATTATTACTTTCATAATAAAAATGATGAAGAGAAAATGGAGACCAGACATGGATATGGCATGGGTTATTGGTGGGTGTAACAAGTTGTGTCCCACGGCCATGTGGTTTAGCTTGGTTACACTGTTTTTCCTATTCATGTCGATTGAGGACCGTCCGTTGCTATGGATGGTAGTTAGGTCATAGACTTATTATCCTGAGCACATACTTGCTTGTGGGAGTAGGAAGGCTCATTGCGCTCTAGTTGTGGGTTCTGGCTCTTTTCGGACCGACTGATTATAGGCGGGGAAAGGTGGTGGCCAGTCTAAGCACCATGCTGAGATCAGGTCTCAAGTGTGGGGGCTCGGAGTCCAAGTTTGGATGGGAACTTGGACCACTCGATAGGAGTGGAGTGGGTTGGTCTCGTTTGTGCCTGGGGTACAAGCGAGGCGTGTGTTTCGGCATACCCAGCTGGGATTCATTGGTTCATGAATTGCCATTTTCGTGAGACGGTACGACTTGGCTATGGTCTAGCACCATAGAAAAAACTGGAAGAGAAAGATGGTGAAATGGTTTTGATTGCTCAACCCTTTCTAGAAAGTAGAATAGGTGCTTACCTAGAATGGTTAGCTAATTAAGTAATTATGACTGCTAATAAAACTGGACCCTAAGGACGTACTTTTAGTAATGCTTTTTCGCAAACAAAAGAAAATAGCAGACCATATTGCCTATCATGTTCTTTGCGAGTCGAGAAACTATTCCCACTAGTCGGGTAAGTCTTGCGAGTACATTGTGTACTCAAGGTTTATTTTACCCTGTTGTAGTTGCAGCTTGAGGAATTAGCTCTTGTGTGGAGGATTCTTATGGTGGGCATAGATGGATCCGTGTATCATTTCCGCTAGATGATTATTACATTTCTGCTGTTTAATTATCTCACTCTGAACTCTAGTACTATAATAAATAATTTTCAAGACTCTAGGTTGTATGAAATGGACTAAGTAGTGTAAGCTCGTACTCATTATTGGATTCTAGATGTAAAACATGGATTGTTTCGAGTTCTTCCTTGGGGCTATGCTCGACAGAACTAGCCGGTATAGTCCACTTTCGGGGTGCTTAATGTCTAGTGAAGACAAGCTCCTCCGAAAGTGTGTTATTCCAGGTAGTTCTGCCATAGGTGGTATCAGAGCCAATAATGAGTATCAGGGTTTAAGAACTCTTTTCAAAAACCTAAAATTTAACCAAGAAAAGATTTGTGAAAAATAGGATGCGATAAATTTATATAAGTATAAGCCCTAGCAATATGGTCTATCTAGGATAGTGGCACCGGTTTTATCTAATCAATTTCTATAGGTACACTAACTTACACTGCGTAAGAATCGTTAGTGTACGGGAAGTGAGTGTGCGCTGTGACAAAATTTTATGCGAATGTGCTATATTTCGGCTTGAGCAAATGAATAGGTCGATACATGCATCATAAAAAAGAGAATCTTGTTTAAGCTAAACTCCCCCACACGTATAATTTTTGGGTAGTTAATATGATAGGTTAATAAATAAAAAAATGCTTCCCCTCTTAATGAAAAGTCTTATCATTCCACAACTTATCAAGCCCTATCATTTCTCTAATATTTTGTTCCTAATATAGGGCCTTGTCCCTAATGCTGGGTTCCTATCTGTTTATAGATGAACCTAAGGTCTGGTCACGGGAGCACCAGTGCTAGGACGGGCAGTGGTCTTGGTGAAGATCAAGGCAAAAATGGTCATGGTGAGGATAACGGCAATGCCAAGGGAGAGAGCCACGAGGCCCCACTCCTTGGTCCTCCTCATCTACCACCACCGCCGCCTTCGATGACTTATGCAGAGATGATGGTCGAGATGTTGGCTGCTCATCGTGAGTTGGGTCGTGCCTTGGAGATGCTGGCATAGGCTATTGGTGGCTTCACTCGTGGAGGCCCCGGTGGCAATGGCGGGAACGGGGGTGGTGCCCGTGGTCCTGAGAGGACCTATTCCTACCAGGACTTCTTGGGGACACACCCACCCATGTTCACGCCAACTGCTGAGCCTTTGGACATGGAGCATTGGCTTTGTATTATGGAGCAGAAGTTTTAGCTACTCACTATGACTGATGAGCAGAAGGTGCGCTTTGCCGCACAACAGCTTCTGGGATCTACCAGTGCTTTGTGGGACACTTTCAACACCATGCAACCTGTGAACCACCATGTGACTTGGTGGGACTTTACCACTGCTTTAAGTCAGTATTATATTCCCGCTGGTTTGCTGAACAGGAAGTTGTCTGAGTTTCTAGAGCTGAAACAGGGAAATATGACTGTAATGGAGTATGTGAACAAGTTCAACCATCTTGCACAATATGCTAGGACTCATGTGGACACTAATGAGAATAAGATGGACCATTTCAATCGTGGTGTCTCTTGTATCTTGCAAGAGAAGATGTATACAGGAGGCTATCAAACCGTTGGAGCATTGATGAATGCTGCTATTGCTATGGAGGGACTTCAGCGTGACTCTTAGGCTGAGTGGAAGCGCAAGAGGGTGATATCTGGATCTTCTAGTCACCCATAGTCTCAGAAGGTACAGTTTGTGAGGAGGGTGTCCTAGCACTCTCTGGGAGGACAACTGTTCTATTAGACTCAGCAGATTCACCAGGCACCGTCCACTCAATACTGTGCACCAACTTAGTAGGTGCAGCAACCTTAGGGACAATAGGTTCCACCTCATCAAGGATAGGGGAACAAGCCTAGTGCCTGTTTCAAGTGTGGAAAGAAAGGTCACTATGCCTAGGAGTGCCCCTAGAACCAGCCTCCCCAATCTTCTCAGCTTTCGGCCAACTCTCGTATGGTCAAGAGGACTATCATTAGGAAGAAGGTGCCTGTGAGCCACTCTGGACAGGTTAACTTCACCGAGGCTGAGTGTGGTAGAACCGCCCGAAATAGCACCCTTACGGAGGCGCTTGTCTTCCACCAGACACTAAGCACCCCGAAAGCAAGCTACAGCGGGCGGTGTCTGTCGAGCACACCCTAAGGGAGAACCCGAAAGATCCAATAATGAGAACGAGTTACAATACTTGTCCATTTCATACATCAGAGTTTCTTAAAAAGTACATTTTTATAATACCAAATGTCAGAGTGCGAAATGATAAACAACGGAATTTA
This sequence comes from Miscanthus floridulus, assembly GCF_019320115.1. Classification (NCBI taxonomy): domain Eukaryota; kingdom Viridiplantae; phylum Streptophyta; class Magnoliopsida; order Poales; family Poaceae; genus Miscanthus; species Miscanthus floridulus. Next base: position 115,335,108 of record NC_089597.1, on the reverse strand, counting down.
AAATGAACATCTAGCGATAAGAACGAGGATCCGTCTGAGCCCACCAGAAGAATTCTCCACACAAAGGTACTTCTCATGCATCACCTGCAATAGGGGTAAATAAACCCTGAGTACACAATGTACTTGCAAGACTTATCCGACTAGTGGGAATAATTTCCTAACTCCAAGTAACATGAGAAGCTTTAGGGTTTGCTGGTTTATTTAAGCAGAAAGCAATACTAATAGTGAGTCCTTATTTAGGTGATTATTATTGGTTGCATTAAGTTATTATCTATCCAGTCTATATAAGCACATGTTCTACTTTTAAGCAAGAGTTGAGCAATCAGTTCTATTTCATCATCTTCCCTCTTTTAGTTCTTACTACGATGCTAGAGTTAAGACAAGTCGTACCGACTCGGTGACGATTCGTGAACCAATGCGCCCAGCTGGGTGCCCCAAAAACACATGCCCCGCTTGTACCCTAGACACAAGCAGGACTAACCCATCACTCTCCTATCCCGGGTGTCTAGGTCCCCGTCCAAACTTGGACTCCGAGCCTGCACTCCTAAGTCCCGGACTCAGTGTGGTGCAAGGACCGCCACCATCTCCGCCTCGAATCAGTCGGTCCAGAAAGAGCCGGATCCTCGATAAGAGAGCAACAAGTCTTTCCTATGCCCATACCCAAGTATGAGCTCGAGACAATAGATCTATGACTTGCCTAGCGTCTATTGTAACGACCGATCCTTAATCGACACGAACAGGGAAAAAGTGTAACCAAGTCATGCCCTGTTGGCCGCAGGACACCACCCCTTACACCCACTAGTACCCAAACCATATCCCTGCCCGATCACCATTTTCCTTTCCACCATTTTATCATGAGTGATCATATTTTATCACCTATTTGCGAGTAACGGCAGGTTACTCACGCTACCGATATCCTGAGCATAGCAGCTACTTGACTTGTACTAGTAGGACTCATGGGTAGATATATTTATGCATGTAGTTTTCATAAAATTCCTGTAACTTAAATGCACATCACATATATATATTCAGTGATCATTAAAATAGGGGTTATGCATCGGGGCTTGCCTTGGGCAGGCGATGGGTCAGTAAGGTCAGCACCAACAGGCTCCGAGGCTCCCTCCTGCACAAGGATCTCCTCCTCGTACTCTTTAATCACCTCATCGTACTCCTACTCGTCGACGGGCATGAAATCTACTAGCTCATGATCTACATGCATGAAATGATGATGCAATGCTTAGTAATATAGCAACAGCAACTCTTAAAATAAAGGTACATCTGTTTAACCACTAAGCTAGTGCTACCGACCACAGTATTAAGCTATCTATCGTTGTCGATAACAAATTTGACGTATGGCATACAATATTATAACAACTACATGTATTCTTACTCCTAACGCTGATCTACGCTATATACGATAAAGCAAGGGTAATAGCTATTCTATTTCGCAACCCCTTCTAAGGCTACAAAATTTACAGTAAGTACATAATAACCTAGCGAGCCTACTATAAAATTTTTATAGCTATATCCATCGCTAATCTACCACGAAAATTCCTACAATTATTAATCTACATAATACTAAGCTCTTTAGTTTGAATTTATGACCCTACCATCGTCATAGCTAACCGTACTCTAACTGTACTAACAAGTAGATGGTAATTTTATGAATCTAACAAAATTGGTTTCACTATTTTTGGGCATCTACACAATTTACTAAAATTTATCTAAGTTCAGCTAAAAACTTTATTGAACAAACACTCCCTATTTTACTGGAAATTGGAAAATGAAATTCAATCGCATGGCCCACGCGCCTCGGCTTGGCCCACAACGGTGCGACGCGCGCACAAACGCAGCGCGGCCCATGTGGGGGCACAGCCCAGCCGGACGACGGCCCGCGGAGGAAAGGACCCGCGCACGCCGGGCAATAAGCAAAACCCCCCTGGACTACTCTATATTCCCCGTGACCGCTAAGGCACTATTCTGCTAGTCTACGGTTTTATGGTTACGCCCTAGGAATATCCTACCTTCACAACAGCTACATCCCCGACACCCACGCGCGCGCTCTAGCACGGCGGCGAGGGCACCGGTGGCATACGTCGGCCACAACAAACCTTCCCCCTCCCCAACAACCGAGCCGACCCTTACCTAGGAGCGAAAAAGAAGTGCCGGGCGAAGGAAGCACGAGCCGGGATGTAGCAGCGCGGTCTGACCATGGTGGCGGAGGTCCTACAGTCACGGCGGTGTCATTCCGGTGAATGTCAGCAAGGCCGGGGCAAAATAGGTAGCTCATGAGCTCCAGTGACTCACCACGGAACCCTATGGGACGGTGATTTGTTCGGAGATGGCCCGAGCCGAGCTGGCCACGTGCGCGCGGGGTGGTGCGGCGGCGCACGGCGATGGCACGGCCGCGTCAGGGAAAGTTGGGTTGCGGTAGCATTACGGCCGAGGTGCGCAGGGTGCTTAGGAGGGGGAGACAAGGCCTGTGGTGCAAGGAATCGCCACGGGGTGCTTTGGATAGGTGACTTGCCGACGGCGCGTGCCCGTCCGGCCTTAAGGACCCAGCGGAGCGGCGATTCCAAATTGAGGCACTATGCGGTGGTACAAGCAGCGAGGTGGGGTTGGTTGTGTGGCTAGCTACCCAGCGGAGCTGAGGACATGACTAATTGGATTATGGTGCTACCCTCACGGCGAATCGAAAGAAACAGGCCCACCGGCCATGGCGATAGCAGAGACAGGGGTTAGGCACGGCTTGGCTCGACACTATCGTGGTCATCAATGCAAGGTACAAGCATGCACAGGCGATGGGGAGCAGCGAGGTGTGCACAAAGCGTCGCCACACTGCACCGCATGCACGCCGACGGCGACTCAGCACCGATTGCCGTAGAGGATGGTAGGTCCAGGAAGGTAGCGACGAAACATGGCAGCGAACACGGGCGTGCTGGCGAGATTAGGCAATCGTCCCACGCGTGCAGCTACGCTGCATCAACGACAATAGTTACACACATGTGGTGCCCGTGAGCACGCCAGGCGAGTGGTGGCGAGCAGAATGGCGCAAGCGGACTTGACGGCGGGCAGAGCAGCAGGGCCCACCGGTGTAGTGCGCGTGCGTGCGTGAGCGCATGCCAGGGCGCTACAGTAGGGACCCTAGATAGCAGTGCGGCCATGCACGCGGGCGTGCACACGAGTCGGCGGTCGACGCGGCAACACCGAGCCAAGTAGGGTGACCGCGACCAGCGCTGGCACCGTTCACAGATATGTGACCTGCACGCTTTTTAAAGTGGCTCAAAAACTCAAACCTGATGCTCCAAACGCCAAACCAGTTGTTCAATACCCAAGAGGGTACCTAGGGCTATCAACCTAAGTCAAAACCTCCTGCCACCGCCTAACCTGATTGTTCTACAGAAATTGATGAACATGGCTCCGTCGACCCCTTTTTCAACTTACGCGAAATGACTTAAACTTCGAACAGTTTCGCGTCGAATCCCTGTTTCTGAGCTCCTTGATATATTAGCTAGCGAACCTCATCCTCGACCGTACGCATTTCATCGTCACCTATGAAGTTCGTACTTTGTACTACAAACTTTATCAATGTTCGCATAAACGTTCTATAACATTTTTGTTCATTAAAAATTCGCTTAGAATACTAAACGATATTGAGCGACATGAGGTGTAACATTTGTTTCTTGTTTCAGATGAATGTTTCAAGTGCCGTACATTGATTTATACTTTATGTTACACACATTTACATATAAGTATGATGCTCATGTAGAGTTTTAGCAAAAAATATACAATGTAACACCGAGGGTGTTACACTGAGGAAATTCCGTAGGGTGAGCCTGTGATGACTGATATGTTTACCATTGATTCCCACCTAGCATATGTGTTATTTGATTATGGTGTATCACATTCATTCATGAGTATGGGGATTGCATAAAAGCACAATACATCTACTATGGCTATTCCTATTGCCTATAGAATTAGAACCCCGGGTGTACAGTTATGCGTTAAAACTCGGACAAACATAGTTAGTTTCGTGCTAGCCACTCATTCTTATCGTCTCCAGTTTATGGTGCTACCTGGGCAAGGCATAGATGTAATTCTGGGAATGAACTGGTTGAGAAATTTTGGGGTTGTCGGCGCGAAAAACGTGGTAGCCATGCCAGGTGGACACGTAGCAAGCCGGAATGATCTGGAGATCTGCCTGGCTTCAACACAGGACCAGTCGATCCTGCGAATTACCAAGGGCGTGCCAGTCAATTTGACCTGCAATTGACAAGGAGAGAAAGTTCATCAGTAATTTAGGGTGGAACATGCCAGTTTTGCTCAGACAGTTCCAAGTGTGCCGCTTCAGGAGCAGCCATACATGAAAATCGATTAAATAGCTGATACGAGAAGAAATCGGCTGTTAAGTACTGTAACGCTCGCGGATCATGATTGATTTATGCTAACAAGTACAATGCACCCAGGTACGAGTAACATTATCAGCTAGGTGGATACAACCAGTGAAAAGCATTGAGCCGATAAGTTTAACGAGAAAAGATATAACATGCGAACAAATTGACTGTCTAGTACAAATGAATCTACAAACGATCTAAATCTAATCTGTTACCATCAATAGTGAGGTTCGATCGGATCGATATAGCTATAATAATGATAATAGACTAACGTCAAAAAATCCATAAAACCATCTATATATTGATAGATTCATGAAAAACATGTTATATGTGTGAAAGCACAGGCGAATCGGTTAAAATAGCCGATTCGGGTGGAAAAGGGATTACAGCATGTGAACAATCGACTGTTTAATATGGACAGACCTATAAACTCATCAGACCTAACATGTTATCCTTAACAGTGGGGCTCGGGTGCTTCAGGTCATTGTTGACCGGATGCGTCTGGTCAGTAAAAATCCTCTCTGGTGCCTTATTGGAGTTGACCGGACTCTGGTGGCGCGGCATCAGGTCGTTTCAACCAGTGCGTCCGGTCACTAGTTAACTACGCGAGCATTGAGTCTTGACCCTTGAGATCGGATGGCTGAGGTTTGAACACTGGGGACACGTGGCTGCATCCGAGCAACCGGATGCTGGCGCGGTGCATCTGATCAACTCGATCGGCGCGTCCGATCAGTGCGCACTCTATTTTGTTGAGGGGCTCTATAAATAGTGTTTGGCCGGCTTGGGGCTCACTTTCTTGGCACTTTGACATACTTGACATCCTTGTGAGCCTAAGCAAATACCTCTCACTCATCTCCATCATTGATTCATTATCATAGTGAGATTGGGAGTGATTCCAAGTGTATTTGCTTGAGTGATTGCATCTAGTGGCACTTGGGGATTGTTGTGGCTGTGGATTTCTTATTTCTCTTAGTGGTTGCCGCCATTGTTCGTGGCCGGCTCCGGTGATTGTGAGGAGTCTTGCACCTTCCCCGACAAAGAGCGGTAAGGTATCTCTAGTAAATTGCTCATGTTATTGAGTTAACTCATGGGTAGGTTCTTGCGATGTCTAATTGTGTGGACGAGGTTCATGCAACACCTCTTAGCCACCGAACCAACAAGTGTTGGTCGACACAACGGGGATTAGCGTGCTGGCAAGCACGTGAACCTCGAGAGAAAAATCTTGTGTCTCTTGTGTGATTGGATTTCTCCTGGTGATTGGATTGTCTATATATTGTGATTGGTTCATTCCTCGACGTGGCGGTATAATCACCCTACTCACTCCTTTACATTCGTGCAAATTAGTTGTCAAGCTCTTTAGTGTAGCTAGTCTTTGAGAGCTTGTTAGTTTGGTTAGTGTGGCTCTTTAGTTAGTCCGTGAGAGCACACTAGTTTAGTGAGTAGCGACTTAGCTCTTATGTGTGATAGTGATCATAGCAACTAGAATTGTTGGGATAGGTGGCTTGCAACCCTTGTAGAGCTAGAGTAAAATTGCATTACACCGTTTATCATACTAATCAATTACTCTAGTGCCTTGTAGATTTTTTAAATAGGCTATTCAACCTCCTCTAGCCATATTAAGACCTTTCAGAGGGAGTGAGGATGGATCAGGGGAAGGGGCCAATGAGGGCACGAGGTGACGACGGGACAAGAGGGAGCCGTGCCATGCCCATGCAGTGCAGCTGGGGGAGAGAGGTGGGAGTGTCAACGAAATCTGGTCGGCAGTCTACCGAGGGGGTATACCCACACTAGTAGATGAATCGGTGGAGGTGCGCGTGATATAAACCAGATGGTAACAGAGACACAAGACACAAGATTTATACAGATTCAGGCCGTCAGCTTGACGTAACACCCTACATCCTGTGCTCTATTATTTTATATTGATTGTGTATTAGATTCGATATCCCGTCTAGGGGACCCCTACCTCTCCTTATATACTCTGGAGGGGTAGGGTTACAAGAAAAATATCCTATTTGGTATTATACAATAAAACACATCTTCATGTAGTCTTGCGGTGCACGCCTTGATTTTGTGGGTTGGGCCACCTTTGGGGTGTGGCCCATGTCTTGTCTTGTGGGTATCAGGGGTCATACCCCCATAGCTAGTCCCCAAGCACTTTGTATCCTTTAAGCAACGCTATCTTGAAAAAGTCCGAGCAGTTTGACATGAAGTCGATCAGTTTAACCGGTGATCCGAGCGGTGGAAGTCAAAGCCGACCAGTTTAACTGGTGAACTGAGCAGTGAAAGTCAAAGCCGACCGGTTTAACTGGTGCGCAGATCTCGAACTTAGCCAAGTAAGGCTTGCCAGAATGATGTAAGGGGCTCAAGATAAAAATTTGAAAATTCTCCACCTTAGGCGAAGTGTAGCCACTTAGACTCCATTTGCGAGGAATCATCCATGATTTAGTAAATTAAGAAAAGAGCACTACATTCACCGCTAGGTGAAGTGTAGACACTTAGTCCCTGAGCCTGCTGGAAGATGAAGAATGAATCTTATAGCAGGGTCAAAGAAAATAAATCTAAAAACTTATCGACATCATTTGACATGTGCGTATCAAGACCCAGACGTGCTGCCCAAGATCAGCACCCTGATCCGAACAGCATGGAGCAAGCTGATAGCACACCGATGAGACATAGCAAGATCCAACTGCCAAGGGAGTCCCCAGCTTAGCTAGCGACTCTTGCACGAAGAATCTAAACGCTGAGTCCCTAGCTTAGCTAGCGATGAAGCGACGAACAATCCAAACGCCGAGAAGTCCCTAGCTTAGCTGGCGAGCCCCCAGCGTAGCGGATGATGAAGCGACGAACAATCCGAACGTCGAGGAGTCCCCAGCTTAGCTGGTGATGAAGCGACGAACAATCCAAATGCAGAGGAGTCCCTAGCTTAGCTGGCGAGCCCCCAGTGTAGCGGATGAAGTGACGAACAATCCAACCAGTTGGTTGGCGAAGAATCGAGCACCGAGCAGCCCAACCAACTAGTCGGCGGTGAAGTGAGTGCCGAACAATCCGACCAGCTGGTTGGCGACGAAGGTCATGAACCTAGCGGTCCGACCAGTTGATCGATGGTGAAAACAGCGGCGGAGCTTGCCAGAGACACCGACCTTAGGTGAAGTGTACACACTTAGGCTTCGTTGGCGAAGTCAGATGATCATCATCCATGACTTAGTCAAAGAGGATGTTAGTATTGATATATGCGCTGTAAGGTGTAATGTATACATTGTAGTCCCCGAGCCGCTAGGTGAAGTGTACACACCTAGTCCCCGAGCCTGTTGTAAGATAGAGCAGGATCAAGGAAACAAGTAAAAATGACGAAATCCTCGTGCTTAGCACTGGACATTGGAGTAAAATTTGGAGAGTGTTGAGCACTTAAAAATAGAGAAAAAATAAAGTGTGCTTAGCACTTTTACCGTTGGAGAACATGGAGAGTGCTTAGCACTACACCGTGGAGAAATTAGAAAGTGCTTAGCACTACCGTGACGAACATGGAGAATGCTTAGCACTATACCGTGGCAAACATGGAGAGTGCTTAGCACTATACCATGGCGAACATGGAGAGTGCTTAGCACTATACCGTGACAAATTTTGGAGAGTGCTTAGCACTGAACCGTGGCGAACTTTGGAGAGTGCCTAGCACTTAACCGTGGCGAAATTTGGAGTGTGCTTAGCACTTAACCATGGCAAAATTTGGAGAGTGCTTCATGGTGAACATGGAGAGTGCTTATCACTATACCGTGGTGAACATGGAGAGTGCTTAGCACTATACTGTGGCAAACATGGATAGTTCTTAGCACTATACCGTGGCGAAAATTAGAGAGTGCTTAGCACTGAACCATGGCGAACTTTGAAGAGTGCCTAGCACTATACCGTGACGAACATGGAGAGTGCTTAGCACTTAACCATGACAAATTTTGTAGAGTGCTTAGCACTTAACCATGGTGAAATTTGGAGGGCATGGAGAGTGCTTAGCACTATACCGACGAAATGTGTGGGGCATTCTATCCCGAGATTCTTGTGCACTTTTAGAAATATGGGCATCACCAAGGAGCCATTGCCAAACGCTCATGACGCAGGGCGCTACTACTCGTACACGTTTAGGTGCAAAGTCGAGGATAGAGCTGCTTCTGGATAATGCTAATGAAAACGTGACTGGTCGGCGGTGATGAAATTGTCCAGCCCTCGAGCTTTTCTGGCCTGTCATCATGACGACGGTCGTTGTTGTCACAGTGTCGTTCTTTGCGGCGGTCATCATTGCGGCGCGCCGCGGCTTGCTTATGACTCAGGCGGCTCGCTTAGCAGCTTGCTTGGCAGCTCGGACGGCTCTCTTGGCAGCTCGCTCGGCGGCTCGAGCGGCTCGGCGGCTCGAGCGGCTACGCGGAGTCGTAGGCAAATAGGCGTAATTGGAGCCTGACGGAGTCAATTCCTGTGGGGAGGCGAAGCCCTTAAGCGTGTCCGACTGAGGCGAGGGCGTAGTCCGATTTGAATGGCGATATAGTATGTGTCATCTTAAAGATGTTTAGCATGGAGAAAAATCGTTTGGAGAATAATCATGTAGAGAATAGTATGAAGAAATATCATGGCAAAAACTTTATTAAATATTCATATATAAAAAGGTACTTATCTTTAGACATAACGTCATGGCAAAAACTTTATTAAATATTCATATATAAAAAGGTACTTATCTTTAGACATAACGTCTGATCGGTGGCGTATGACGTTATCTGGCCGGCGTCGACAAAATTGCCTGGCCCTCGAGCTTTCTAGCCTGTCGTCATGGCGGCGGTCGTGGTTGTCACAGCGCCGTTCTTTGCAGCGATTATCATTGCGATACGGCAAGTAGTCCGGGCGACCTCGTCCTCTTGCCGCTGGTCGGCCTTAGGCCGATCGGAATCAGAGAGATCGTTGATGTAGTAATTGATTGACGACCGAGTGAAGTAGTGACGTATCGTAGAGACGTAATACGTCGGACCGCGTTGGCCGTGCTAAGGCCGGACGGAGCCATAGACGTGCGGAGTCGTGACGGTGAAGTCCACTGCGCGACGAGATATACACGCAGATATTTGCATGCTTGATAGATGCATCCGTGCATGTATACATGTATGTACATGTATACAAGCCTCAAAATCTAATTAGCTTGCATGATCCTGTAGATCCAATAATCCACCGTGAGCTTCACGGTAAGCCGTAAGGCACCACGTGATGATGACACCTTGCCGGTGTGCCTTGCATATGATTGAACGAAGCCCGATTGGGTCTGGGCAACTTGGTGCATGACCGCGTCATGTCCAATCAAAATCCGTGGATGCGGCCTCCGACGCTGAACCGCAGAAGTCAACTATGAATTGTCGAGGAGTCGACGAAGGCTGCCACAGGACAGGAATGAGCCGACGACGCTTGTCGACGGCGCGGGATGACAACGTCGAAAGACGTAGCCGAATTCCTGCCAAATTAATCATGCGCATATGTAGATATCTGGAGACATACTATATCCTTGGATATTAGTTTGAAGATTAAAGAATTGACTTAGCTTGTGCGAGGTCAAGCGAAGGCGCTGACCGATCAGCCACTGAGGAATCACCGAGAACATGCTGTTGATTTTAAGGTAGGCCATCTGGTTTATCATGGATCAGCACGCACACCCCTATCTGACGCGTCACTGTCGACGAAATCTGGTCGGCAGTCTACCGAGGGGTATACCCACAGTAGTAGATGAATCGATAGAGGTGCGCGTGATATGAACCAGATGGTAACAGAGACACAAAACATAAGATTTATACAAGTTCAGGCCGTCAGCTTGACATAACACCATACATCCTGCGCTATGTTATTTTGTATTGATTGTGTATCAGATTCAATATCCTGTCTAGGAGACCCCTGCCTCTCTTTATATATTCTGTAGGGGTAGGGTTATAAGGAAAATATCTTATTTGGTATTATTCAATAAATCACATCTTTATGTAGTCTTGCGGTGCACGCTTTGATCTTGTGGGCTGAGCCACCTTTGGAGCACGACCCATGTCTTAACTTGTGGGTACCGGATGCCATACCCCCAGAGGGAGTGGCTAAGTGGGAGGAGGATAAGTTGTCAGGTTATATATATACTAGGTTTTTTTTGTTGGGTTGGGCTGTTTCCTATGGGCCAAAAGACATAGTTGTGTGGGGTACTTTGCTCATATACTGGAGTTTCGGGTATCCATGGGTTACCCAGAGGTGAAGTTACTTACCCATGCCCTACCCATACTATTGCGGGCACGGATAAAATTTCCTACATGTGCCCGCGCCCATCGGGTACGAAACCCGTGGGTATTCGCGCCTACGGGTAAAACTGCCATCCTTAGGAAGGAGAAACAAAACCAAGAAAAAATAACGGAACAAGGAACGCATAGACACACAAAAAAAAGCAAAACAAAAAAAGAATTGAAAAAAGCAAAATCAAGAAAAGAAAGAATGAAACACAACTCAACCTACCGCAACTTAAACACAACTCGAACTTACCGCAACTTATTTTTAACCCCTCATAGGACAGTTAGGGATGAGCCATAATCTTTGGCCTACTTCGGTGGCGTGCAAAGAAGTACTTCCTTTGAAGCAACTTGTGTAATTTTGCTCTCTTTTTTTATCTTTCTTTGTCTCCTGAGCTGTTTCTTTCTTTCCCTCCCTCACTTTCCTTTTCTGTTGTCTTTTCTCCTTGTGCTCTTTGACCTAGGCTATCTTCAACAACACCACCTAAAATACAAGACACATTCGTACTTTGGGTAACGCAACAGGCAAAAGGTTCGATACCTATTCGGCATCTTCTCTAACAACAAGACCCAAAAGAGAATTCTTTCTGCAAATAGGTTTTCAGGAGAGGGATACCCATATTTGGGTTGTCTCTCTCAGACAACCCAAAATAGGTCTCCCGTATAGGTACTCTGTTGGAGGCTGATTTTGGGTCTCTCACTGCCTATTTTAGGTTTGGGTCTCTTTATTGGAGATAGTGTCTTGGTTACGTTTTTTATTAAATTCCAGTAGGGGTTGCAGACCCCTCTTGTTCCTTTAAAAAATTATTGGCTTAAAAAGCTCCATCTCCTAAGCATCTCCAAGAGATTAGCCAAAAAGACTAGCTAAATTTACTGATTTAACTACTCTCTAAAATAGATTTGAACAAAAAAAATACTATAGTACTCCAACAGACTGTAAAAAAACGGGATGACTAGTGAGGTAGGCTATCCAAATGTAGAGAGTGAACGAGGTGGAATGGACAGTAGGGGTTGCAGACCCCTCTTGTTCCTTCAAAAAATTATTGGCTCAAAAAACTCCATCTCTTAAGCATCTCCAAGAGATTAGCCAAAAAGACTAGCCAAATTTACTGATTTAACTACTCTCTAAAATAGATTTGACCAAAAAAATACTATAGTACTCTAACAGACTCTATAAAAAAAGGTTGGATGGCTAGTGAGGTAGGCTATCCAAATATAGAGAGCGAATGAGGTGAGATGGAGGGCTACTAAATTTGGAGAGTCATTTACGAGTCTGTTGGAGATGTTTTTTCCTTTGATAACAGCCAAATTTACTTTTAGAAAACGATTTGACTAATCTTTTAGAGATGATCTTATTGAATGTGCTGGTGTTTCTGCCATCACCAACACCCGTTGTAACGTATGGGTAATTTTGCTAGTGAATATTTAAGTCTAAAGAAACCAGCAAATCCAGAATAAAAATAAATTAATTTCTATAATCATCCAAAATCAAACTATAAGTTTGACTAACTTTATAGAAAAAAGTAATAACATATATGGCACTAAATAAATATATTATGCAAATATATTTATTTACCTACAAAGATTACGACCAGACTACATGGCGCATACACATGCTGCACTCCGTCCCGGCAACGAGGCCAGGAGCAGAGTCTGCTCTGTGTACAGTCTCCCCCTCCCCGAAGCAACTCTGCGTCTTTCTGCTAGTGTCCTCCAGGGACGGTTGCTCCATGCTGACCTGCGCCTGCTCGGCCGTGCTTGCCAAGCTCCCGTACCGGTCCCAATCACTCCCGGCCGTGCTATACACAGAGTTCCGTGAACGCCAGTCTCGTGGCGGCCACACGAACGCCGGCTTCTGAGGTGGCACGTCCGGTGGCGGCATAACCTTGGTGATGACCTGCAGCGCCTGAGCCATGCTGGGACGATCCAACAGGTTGGGGTCGGTGCACGCCAGTCCAAGCAGCAGCAGACGTCTGGCCTCGTCAGCGACCCCCAGCCTCTTTGTTTTGGCCGTGGCTTATCGTAAACGATCGTAAATTTTCAGTCGAAACAGTATTTTTCTCTCACACAAACCAGCCAGCAGTACTTCTTCACGAACCAGCAACGATACGAACCAGGCAACCGAACAGGCTGCCCGTCGTCCTGGTCCTGCTGCCGATCACCACCACCTCCGGCGGCGGCAACAAGTACACTGGCATCGACGGCATCGAGCAGCTTACCCTCCCCGTGGAGACGCCAGATCCAGTCCGTGATGTGTTCATCGTCGTCAGGATCAGGTGGGATGTCCACCATGTCCCTGTTCTTCTTTCCTGTAACAATCTCGAGGACGAGCACCCCGAACGCATAGATGTCAGTCTGGCGCGTGGCCTTGTAGCTCATCGCGTAGTCCGGCGCTATGTAGCCCCACGTGCCGGCGATGCCGGTGACGGAGCTCCTGTTGCCGGCGACGGTGCAGGCAATGCCGAAGTCGCCGAGCCGGGCACGGAAGTCGGAGTCGAGCATGATGTTGTTGGCCTTGATGTCGCGGTGCAGCACCATGGGCTCATGCTCGTGGTGGACGTAGTGCAGGCCTGTGGCGATGTCTCTGGCGATGCCATAGCGGGTGTGCCATTGCCGGAGAGATGTGTCTCCGTCTTGCTGCTGCTGCTGCTGGGCGCTACCTTTCTGGAAGAGGTCCAGGCTGCCATTGGTCATGTACTCGTAGACAAGGAGTGCCTCACCTTTGTTGTAGAAGCCACAGCAGGAGGAAGCTCGCATCGGTACACAGCTCCGTCTTAGATTGATCTCTAATTCTAAACTGAGCCCAACGGCTAAGTTGGACCTTTGATCCGCGTCCTGATCGGGGGCGCCCAGCCCACTATGGCTGGAGGGCCCCTGTCACACTGTGCAATAAATAGAGGTGGGGCCAGCGGCTCAAGTCACGAGGTTCGCTTGAGCCGAGCTCCCAACCGAAATCCCTAAACCCTAATCCCGATCAGAGAGGGGCGCAGCAAGTGATGGGAAGCCACCAGCCGCGCCGCCTCTGCATCTACACCGAAGGGCTGCCACGACGTCGGACTTCACTGCGCCGCCACCGGTCTTCACCGCCGGGCGCCACTGCTCATCACCGTACTCTTCCCCGACCGTCGCTGCTCTAGCGCAGACACCGACTCCATGGCGGACGCGAGCGGATCCTCCTCTACGATGTTAGGTTCGACACGTTCCTCCACTCCTCCCTCTAATCTCTGTCTAGAACATGTACTAGGATATGCTACCCATTTACATGAAGTACCCGGCTAGATCTACGCTCCTATAGATCATGTTCAAGAATCAACAATGGTATCAAAGCAAGGTTCCTTAGGTGTAGATCTCGGCAGAGGTGTTAGAAAAGAAAGAAAGGTCAGACCCGGTTCGGATCTAAGAAGACAAAGGGTTCGATTGAACCCTAACCCTAACTGGTTAAGGAAAGGAGAAAAAGAAGAGGGTTTCGGCCTTAAGAATGTAAGAGCCAAACCCTAAACCCGTGAAGACTTCACGGGGAAGATAAACAGTGAAACCCTAACAAGAAAAGAAACCCTAACCCTAGATCCCCAATCGGTTGAATCCGAGAAGAACAAAAGAAAGAATCAAATCAGAGGGGGATGTTGGGGAAGGGGAGGCCTACCTCGTCGCTACGTAGCGCTGCTGCCTCGCCGACGTGCGGGGAGAAGAAGGCCGAGCCGGGGGCGCTGCTCGCTGGGCTCCGGCCAAAGGGGCGCCGCGGCCAGGCCGCTCGACGGCGGCGCGCTCACCCGCTGGGGAGCGCGCACGTCAGCGAGGGGGCCGGCGACGGCGCCATCGCTCCACCGTTTCGCTCGCTCGACTCGCTCGGATTGCGGCTGCGCTGCGGGGAGAAGAGTGGCGAAGAGACAGAGAGAGCAAAGAAGAAAATGATGATTAGGGTTTGGGAACAGCGGCTGATGGGGGTTTTGATATCCTGAAGTAGACGCGCAACGGACGAGCGTGATCGGGCCAGCGATCGGCCCAGGTGAGAGCGCGCAGGCGGGCGGCTTTGCTGGCCTAGGCCTAGGTTGCGGCCTAGGAGGCACAGCGTGCGCGTCAAGGGAGTTGGGCCGGGCCGTTTTGCCGTCTGGGCTGAATGAACAGTGCTGAAATGAATCAGTTTTTTGTTTTTTCTTTTTTCAGTAAATATTTATTTCTTGGAAAATGAATAAATGGCTTAAAGAAAATAGAAAAGAGAATTTTCCGGTGGGCAAAATTCACTAAATTGAGATTTATTTTCCGCTGCGTATTTAAAGATGTTATTTTCATTATTAAATTCGAACCAACGAAAGAATTTAAATTTTGAAAAATGGATATGTTTTAATTGATTATAATATTGTTATTATTCTGACCAACGTTGATTAATGACAATATTATAATGTTATTATGATGTCATGCATTAATTTTATTTCTGCCCAACGGTGATGTAGAATTAATATAGATGATAATTGTATGTTTTAATTTTGACCAATATTGGAACTAAGGCATGCAATTGTTGTTATTATTTATGTTCTCATTCTATATAAATTATGTTTTCAGGCGTATACAATTTGATGGGTTGTATCAAAGAGATCCCCACTCTCAAATGTGATAACTACACGGAGTGGAAGAAAAAGATAGACCTGGCCTTCATCTTGGCTGAGGTGGACTGGGTAGTCACCTCACCATGTCCCACTGAGCCTGTGGCACCGGTGAGGGAGACAAACGAGGCTGATGCCGCTTGGGCAACCAGAGAGAGGGATTTTGCATCCCAAAAATGTCCTATGACCTTGAGCATAGAAAGTGGGTCACTGCCAACAAGAAATATATGGCTGTGATAAAGAACATGATTGAGCTTGCAATTATGGGCTCAATCCCAGAGTGTGACACCGTCACCGAGTATCTCGAAAGAATAAAGAGTCAGTTCACTGACTCTTCAAAGACATATGCTACCCAGCTGATAAAGCAGCTGGTGACAAAGAGGTACTCAGGTAATGGTGACATAAGAGAGCACATACTAAGGATGAGCAATTTGGCATCCAAGCTAAAATCAATGGATCTGGCTCTCAAGGAAGAGTTCCTTATCCATCTGATTTTTGCTTCTTGCCAAAAGAGTTTGACACTTTTGTTGTCAACTACAACATACAGCCCAAAAAGTAGGACATAGAGAGGCTCATGGCTATGTGTGTGCAAGAGGAGAAGAGAGTGAAAGCTGCCAATGGTGGCACTATCAATTATGTGAAAGACAACAAGAAAAAGAATAATAATGCTAACTCCTCAAAGCCAAAGGGAAAGGGTCCCATGTTGCATCAGCCTCAGCAGAACAAGTTCATAGTAAAGAAAGACCAGTGTCTCTATTGCAAGAAGACGAGACATTATAAGAAAGATTGTCCCGATTACTTAAAGATGATCATGACAAAGAAATATGATAACATTATTACGTTCATAAATGAATCCCTGTATGTACAGTATTCAAAATCTACTTGGGGGATTTGCTTAGGTGTAACTGTTCATATTGCTAATTCTTTACAGAGATTCTGTTCGACGAGGACTACGCAAAGAAGAGAAAGACACGTTAAAGTTGCAAATGAAGTCTGAGCAGATATCGAAGCCGTTGGCGATCTTTCTCTAGAGCTTACTGATGGTTTCACACTTTTACTTAGAAATGTACTCTATGTTCTCTCCATATAGAGAAACTTGATTAGTGTTTCATGCTTGGACAATGATGAATATGATTGCCATTTTGGAAACGACAAATGTAAAATAATATTTAATAATGCATGTGTTGGTCTTGCTATCTTACAAAATGAGCTTTATTTGTTTATCACTACGTGATGATGTGAATGTTGTATGTGATGATGTGAACGTTGCGTGCGACAATGAGAATGTATCCTTGTCTGCGGATGTAAACACAAAACAAAAGAGAGCTCAAGATGCATTGTCGAAATTATGGCACTATCGTTTGGGCCATATTTTGAGGGAGGAATAGAAAGACTAGTTAAGAATGATATTCTTCCTCCATTAGAGCTCTCAGATTTAGAACAATGCAGAGAATGCATAAAAGGAAAGTATGTAAAGAAAATTAAGAAAGATGCCAAACGAAGCGCATGAATTTTACAAATTATTCACACAGATATCTGTGGTCTATTTCCTATAAAGAGTGTGGATGGTTATGATTCATTCATAACATTCACAGATGATTACTCCTGTTATGGGGCGACGTATCTGTTGCCATATCTGTCGCCCATATCTGTTGCACCATAGAAAAAATCTTAAAGAAATTCAGTATGCACAAATGTAGTCCATCACCTGCTCCTATAGTCAAGGGCGACAAATATGGGGTTTTTCAATGCCCCCACGAGCCAATATGAGATCGATCAAATGAAAGCGGTTCCATATACTTCAGCTATCGAAAGCTTACAATATGCTCAAGTATGTACGCGCCCTGACTTGGCATTTGTTATCGGGTTACTTGGCAGATTCCAGAGCAATCCTGGAACAGAACACTGGAAATTAGTAAAGAAAGTCTTGCGTTATTTGCAAGGAACGAAAGACCTCATGATGACGTATTGAAGATCTGATTCACTCCATATAGTGGGATATTCAGATTCTGATTATGCGGGAGATGATAGAAAATCTACGTCTAGATATGTATTCACTCTCGCAGGGTGAGCTATTTTATGGAAAAGCTCGAAGCAAACCGTCACTACATCGTCCACAATGTATGCCGAGGTTTATAGCGTGTTATGAGGACAACGGGGCAGGTAAACTGGCTAAAGAAGTTCATACCCGGTTTAAAGGTGGTTGATGACATCTATAGACCACTTAAGTTATACTGCGATAATAATCCAGCAGTACAGTATGCTCACAACAATAAGTCAAGTGGTGCTGTCAAACACATTGACATAAAGTATTATGTTGTGAAAGATAAAGTCCAGGATCATATCTAAGTCTTGAGCATATAAGTACCGAAAAGATGTTCGTGGATCCGCTTACAAAAAGCTTACCACCCAACGTGTTCAGAGAACATGTAGCCGGCATGGGTTTAAGAAAAAAGCCTATAATTCCTGAACAAAAGAAGGCTAAAAATTAAGTATCTATTTCAGAATAGAGTGGTGTGTTGTAGCTGTTAAATCTATCGGCAATTGACCGTGGCGATGAAACATGCTCTATGCGTTAATCTATAATGGAATGAATAAAAGTAAATGATATAAAATTAAAAGATGGTAGAAGATCAAGGGGAGATTGTTAGGTTAATCTCTAATCCCAAACTAGGCCCAACGACCCAGTTGGCCCTTTGATCCGCGCCCTGATCGGAGGCGCCCAGCCTACTATGGCTGGAGAGCCTCTGTCACACTGCGCAATAAATAGAGGTGGGGCCGGTGGCTCAAGTCACGAGGTTCGCCTGAGCCGAGCTCCCCACTGAATCCATAAACCCTAATCCTGATCAGAAAGGGGCGCAGCCAGTGATGAAAAGCCACCAGCCGCGCCGCCTCGACATCTACACTGAAAGGCTGCCACGACGTCGGACTTCACTGCGCCGCCACCGGTCTTCACCGCCGGTTACCACTACTCATCACCGTACTCTTTCCCGACCATCGCTTGCCCTAGCGCAGACACCGACTCCATGGCGGACGCGAGCGGATACTCCTCTACGGTATGAGGTTCGACACGTTCCTCCACTCCTCCCTCTAATCTCTGTCTAGAATATATACTAGGACATGCTATCCATTTACATAAAGTACCCGACCAGATCTACGCTCCTGTAGATCCTGTTCAAGAATCAACACTCCGAACCCTCCCTTGCCAAGCTTGGTCGTCTCATGGAAGTTCCTGGTGGCCTTCCTTATCTCGGTGAAGTCAACATGGGCTGGCACGCCGGGGATGCATGCCCTGCATGATCCTGATCAGCTCGTCTTGCTCCTTCTCCACCTCCTGTACTTGGAGTTGAGGTACAAGAACACAAGTGCCGTCGTGATGGCCGTCGCAGCCACCGATCCAAGGACAGAGGAGAGTATGACGATCTTCTGTGAAATGACTCCCGTGTGTCTGGAAACCAGGTGAGCCCGTCGACGGTCGAATTCCACCTGTGAACCTGTAGGAGCTGCCCCATGGAGGAGGAGAAAAGGCCCTACAATGCGTATTGCGCTCTGATGGTGATGGTCTTGCTGGCTATGGCCGTTTTGCAGGCTTTGGTGCATCTTCACCGGCGGCGTCGACGTAGACCGACATGCGGTGGCTGATGTGATCATAGTCGATCCCACACTCTGTACTTCCTCACGCCGCGCTGCCACAGAGGAATTGCCTGGCGGCGGATCTATGCCAATTTGTACCCAGATTATGTCGCCACGAGACAGCAAACGTCCCGTTATCTGGGTCTGTGCCGATCTCAGCGGTGAGGGTGGCCGCCGCCAGCACTATTGGTGGATGACGAGGGGTTGGAGGAGCTGGAGGAGGGCCAAGTACCTGCCAATTGGGTGGGGTGGAAGTGAAAGTGCCGAATGGGTTGAACAAAGGCTCAACGGCGAAACACCAGATGGCGCCATTTGCTGCCTGCTCATCTGCTTGTTTGGCTGCTGGTAGATGCTCATGGTTGAAGACGACGCTGAAGGACGCTTCATCAATTGAACTGTCCAATTATCTGACCAGAACATTATGGTGTTACCTCTGTGTGATGAGCATATAGCTAGGTTCTGAAACCTTTCCAAAATGCTTTAAGATGTCCTTCCACCAAAATGATCCAATTGGGCTACTAGCTTGAGGGGGGGTGTTTGATTGTTGGAATAAAAGGCAGACCAGGTTAGCTTTGACCCAAGGGATGTCCATGATTGTTATAGAATTGTCCAAGAATTTTCATCAGCATGGCTTTCATTTGGACTCTGAATGTCAATGATGCCTAGTCCACCTTGATCTTTTGGTTTGCAAGCAAATTCCCATGCAACTAGGCAGCTCCGTCTTCTGTTGATATCCCCTTTACTCCAAAGGCAGTGTTTCCTAAAAATGTCAATCTGTTTTATGACCTGGGGAGGGATTTTCATACTACACATGTAGAAAGTTGGAAGAGCTGAAATCACAGAGTTCACCAGGATGAGTCTCCCATTATAAGAGAGGAACTTACTAATACCTGATAATCTTCTCTCAATTTTTGTAAGAAGTGGAGTGAATTCAATAAGAGATGGCTTAGTAGTCCCTAGGGGCAGTCCCAGATAGGTGAAAGGCATATCACCAACTTTGCATCCAAAAGTATTAGCTAGGTGTGTGGCCCCTGCTGTCATTCAATATTAATAGGTACCAAGAATGATTTTTGCAAAATTGACATGTAATCCTGTGGAGTCTGAAAAGGACCTGAGGAGACCTTTGAGATTGAAAAGAACTCTTGCTTCACCTGGTAGAATAAGAAGGGTATCATCTGCATATTGCACCATAGGGTAATCACCTTCAAAGGAATCACTGATGGGGTGTTTGATAATCCTAGAGTGCCAAGCCTTGTTAATGATAGACTGAAGTAGGTCTGCTGCCAAAACAAACAAGAGTGGGGAGAGTGGATCCCCTTGCCTCACACCCCTTTTGCAACTGAATGATTTTCCTGGATTTCCATTAAGAAGAATGGAGGAAGAACCAGAGCTTAACAGATTTTGTATCCAACTGACCCATTTCTCAGAAAAACCTTTGTGCCTAAGCACTTGAATGATGACCTGATGTTCCAATTTGTCAAAGGCTTTCTCAAAGTCTATCTTTAGAATAACAATTTCCTTTTTTGATTTGTGGCATAAATGTAGAAATTGAAATGACCATGCTAGACAATCTTGTATAGTTCTCCCCTTGATGAACCCATATTGGTTGGTATGAACTAACTGTAGAATAACTTTTTTGAAGTCTTGAAGACAGTATCTTTGTGATGCACTTGAGGGACTAATTCAGCAGTGAAATGGGCCTGTAATCATCAACATTCTCTGGATTTTCCTTTTTTTGGGATCAGAGCAATGAATGAAGATTTTATGCTTGACAGATTAATGTTGTTATCACAGAAATCCTTGAACAAATCTGATAAAGTCATCCTTGATGAAGTTCCAGCATTTCTTAATAAAAAGTCCATTGAATCCATCAGGTCCAGGTGCATGACTGTTAGGTAGATTTTTAATAACTCCTTCAATTTCACCATCAGTGAAATCAGCATTCAAATCTTCCAGATTGTGCATTAGTAGTAAGCTGCTAAGATCATAGGAAATGTCAGTAAATTCACTAACACCCAATCTGTTTTTGTAGGTTGTCCATAACATATTAACCTTTTGTTCATGATCAGTAATAATAGACCCATCGGTGTTTGTGAGAGAAACAAAAAAAAATTCTCTTATGAGCTATGGTTGCCATGGTATGAAAAAAAGTGAGTATTCTCATCTCCTAGTTTAACCCATCTAACAGAGTTTCTTTGTTTCCAGTAAACTCTCTTAGCCTCAAGAAGGGTGGCTAAATGACTTTAACTAGTGCTCTAAAAGCCCTTTCCAGTCCTAGACAACTCTCTCTGGTCTTCAAGCCCATCAAGGAGGAGTAGAACCCAATTATAGTTATAAATGAGTTTACTCAATTTTGATAACTTTTTGCTCCAGATTTTGAGTCCAGCTCTGACCTGCTTGAATTTTGCTGACATTGGTTTTAGCTGCATTAGCATGATAGGGAGATGAATTCCAGTGCAGTTTAACTGTATCAATGAAACCAGGGTGCTCAACCCAGAAATTTTCAAATCTGAATTTTTTTGATTTGGGAATGCTACTTCCAATATGAAGAACATATGGAATGTGGTGAGACAGGCTTATATAGTGGTTGAACAAAAGTAGCAGGGAAGGACAGGGTCCAACTAGCACAGGTGAAGATCCAGTCCAGTTTCACCAACAGTGCATCATTCTGCATATTGCTCCAGGTGTAGTTTCTACCACTAAAGGGTATGTCAACAAGGTCCAAATCTGAAATAGTTTCATTAAACAAGTTTCTCTGTTTGATCCCCACCTGGTTTGTTTCTATTTTCAGGGTATCTGATAAGATTGAAGTCACCACCTAAGACCCAATCATCAAAGTCACTTGTGTCAAAGTTCATTAGCAAGTAATGAAGCCCATTTTTCTGAGGAGAGCTAGCAGGACCATAAATGTTAGTGACATGGCTAATGTTATTGTCAAGTTTGCAAAGAAGTTTGACAGTGATAGCATAAGAGTTGATATGTACAACACTACCATCAAATAAGCTGCTATTCCATATTGTAATTATCCCTCCAGAGGCCCCTACAGATGGGGAGTAAGCAAATTGATCTAAGTTCATAGGACAAAACTTTTTGATGTAAAAGTTATCAAACCTCTCCCTCTTGGTTTCTTGTAAGCACACTACTTGGCAAGCACTTTCAGAAATTTTATCTCTTATAGCATCCCACTTTTCTTGTGAATTTATACCCCTGACATTCCAAAAGAGAATTTTACTAGATTGTTATAGTAGTTATTCATGGGAACCACAGTCAGAGGTAATGAGAAGTTTGAGCCACCAAGGGCCAACTGTGTCACAAGAATGACAGAGATAATAAAAAGGCATAATCTGAACCAAAGATGGCAGGGAATAAACTTAATACAGAAGATTATGCACAGATAGGTAAAATAGGAAATTGGATAAAAAGTCCACACCAACAGAGTAGGCAAAACACATGTTCAGAGCTCCAAAAAGATTACAGCATTGATAGGCTTATTAGTCCAGTACAGGCACTGGATCAGAGAGCTCAAGTGACTAACAAAAGAAAAGTGCACTACACATGGGACTAGTGCACCCGGAAAACATCTGAGGCTTCTATTCATCTAGGTCATCCTTTTCCAGCAGACCAGCGGAGACAGTCTCAGACTGAATCTGGAGAAAACCTTCACCAATGCCTCTGAGGATTTCCTTTGGAAGGTGAGGGGCAATCTTGCAACCAGGAGGGGGCACCATGGCCAGCGGGACAGGCTCATCTTTATTTGCAGCAGGTTCCTTGGCTTTCTTGGCACTTTCAGCATCCTTGAAACCTTAGAGTTTGTTGGAGATTCTCCTGCTGCGCCCCAAGAAACTGTCATCGAGCTTCTCCTTCACTCTGACTGTCCTCTTCTTCCTTGGGGTCTGGAAGACAGGAGGTGGTGCATCCAGAACTTTCTACATCCACCTTAGAACCAGCATTGCCTTCAGGAACATCTTCAACAATGTCTTCAACTATTTCATCAGCATTGTCACCAAGAACTTCATCTACCATGCCACCAAGATCAGTGTTACCATCAAAATTCATCAAACAACATCCACCTCATTCTCATCATCTTCCAGATAGTCAAGCCCAAATTTTTTTCAGAGCATCAGCACCACCAATCTGAGGATGTAAAATTAGGGCCAAGTGAATCAGAAGGTGTTGATCATTGAAATATGAAGGGATAAGAGTGTTATGATTAATATGTAATAAGCTCAGGAATCTTAAGAAATTGGAAGATGGATTAGAGGTAATGAAATTTAGTACCTTTCTGATAATAGATAGAACCACTGTCACTAGTGGATCAGAGGCTGTAGATGGGCCAACAATGACAGATCTCAGAGTAGGAAAAGGGCCCTTCACAGCATCAAGCACAGCGAACTTTCCAGTAGCAGTATTGGACATGATCTCACTTTCAAAGCCTTGGCTCTCAATGCCATTCAACACATTCTGTGCTTCAGCCTCTTTCTCCACATCAGCAAAATGGGCTTGCACTGCATTCTGGGCAACAGCAACTGTGTCATGGGGAGCAAGCTGACTCCGACATTGATGAGCGGCTGCGAAGTAATATACGTCTGGTTGTTTTTCTTTTATTGTTTTTATTTCTTTTTTTAGGCTGTTTGGCATTTTGAATTGATGAACGTCCATGGAGTGAAGGTTGGTTGGATTGATCTTGAATGTGCGTCATAAGTGTTAGATGAATTTCAGGAGCAGGTTGATTTGATGGAGGGCGCCCGTGTTTGAGTTATGGAATAAGAACCAATCAACCACCAATAACGAGTTGGACCAAAGCAAACATTACAAATATCACCCAGCAAGCTATGCGTGTTCAAGGCACAAGCTCAAATAGAGTCAAACCAAATATATATAACCAAAAAGGAGCTAAATACACCAGCGGTTGTTCTGATGAGCATCCATCCTAACTAAAATAACATTGAACACAGTTTCCAAATCGATTTGGTACAAAATGTTCAACTCCATATTGCTCCATAACCATGATTGTCAAGATCTGCAGCAAAGCCATGAAATTCAAAAAAGGCTCGGTCTTGATGGTGTAGCATAACTATTCTATTCCTCCTAAATAACATTGCACTTAACATACACAAGACCCAAGCCAGCATGCTACAGCTTACTCAACCTTTCCCTTCCCTCTGGAATCATCATCACTCACTTGAGAGGACGTTGTTGGCTGGTTAATACGGTGTGGAGTCTCCTTCATCGCCATGAATATGTAATAGCCGATCACCAGATTAACTGCTATGACGGCCAGGATGACATCTGACTCACTCCTGAAAAATTTTATCATTATTACCAAATACATAAAATTTATCATTTTACTCCATTATCTGAACATAGTAAATGGAGTACACTGAACAGGAACAGCAGCCGAACCTGGAAACACCTGGTAGTAGAACCCATACATGATCACGACGGGGGCCATCCACATCACCATGGATGTAACCGCAAACTTTGTGATCGCTCCTGACATCGCTCGCTTCTCCTGATTGATGGGGGATGCTGAAATCAACCTACAGATATGAGCAGTTCAGTCAGAGCACAAAAAACAGAGAGTACACTGCTTTTAGCGCACGCACGCGCGCACGCACGCGCGCAGACATAAAGCAAGCAACAACTCAGTAAAGTGTATGGATGGATTGGAGCCGAGTACATCTCACCCAGAAAGATTTGGACTAGCTCATTCGCGGCAGAGAGGGGATCTCGCGAAACAGGCTGGAGGATTTCTTACCAACAAAAAGATGCAGTCAGTTCGATTTCCAACTGGGTCTCCGCTCGACGAACTGGCCCAGCAGAGGTGAGCTGAGGGCAGCAACGGCTCGAATCCCGGAAGTACTACTTCCGGGCGGCGAGTGGAGTGTGCTTGGTGGCCGGAGCCCGGAGCCGGGAGCCCGGAGCCAGCATGTCCACCATCACCGAATACACGCCCACCGGTGCTCTCCCAGTTCCCACCCTTTGCTAAAATTCATCGAACATCTCGAGAGCGAGTGAGCGACGTCGATCCTCCCGGCGCGCGCTAGCGCAGCGCAGGCACCGCGAGATCGTACGTCCCCTCGTCGAGGGCGCAGCCCAAGGTCGCCATTTCGTCGAGCATCTCGAACGCCTTGAGGAGAGAGAGAGCGCGCTAAGAATCTACTATTTCAATAGTAATAACTTACTCCTCCCTCCCAAAATAATTATCGTTTTCGCTTCTCGAGAAACAATTTTGACTAAATATATTAATATTTATGGTGCATAATTAGTATCATCGGAAAGATCTTTAAATCTAGTTTTTTAACATATTTATTTGGAGATACAAATATTACACATATTTTTTACAAATTGAGTCAAACTTGTGGTACAGAAACTCAAAACACAGTTAATTTGTGACGGAGGGAGTATATAGCAATACTTGCTGAGGCTTCTTTATCTCGAATGCACCATGTCAATTGGGGTGATCACTAATCATCTGTAGTGTACCATGTCACTTGGGATGACATATGTGTGACATTTTAGTCTCAATAAGTATATTGTCATTCAATGACCAAAATCACGGACAATGGTCTAAGGCCTTCCGCAGCGTTGCACTCGAGTGATGCCAAGAGAAGAAAGAGAAGATTTTGGCTTCGCTCCTCACATTGCAAGCAGAGAAGCTAACTCGAAGTGATGCCTACAAAATGGGGAGCGGTGCAAGTA